>NC_142186.1:28458860-28646360 GCF_026936395.1 Plectropomus leopardus
CTTCAGTGCTTCAAATCAGAAATGCAGTTTATGCAATAACCACGCATGCACACACATACACACTTAACCTTTTGGAACCTGGAGTGACATCCGTTTTTTTGTGCTTCAATCAGACTCCTTTCACAAGTATTTAAACCTAAGAAACCTAAGAAAATTGGTTTGACTTTTTAAAAACATGAGGAAAAGGCAATGAGCAACTTGGTAAGAAGTGTCTGCAAAACTGAAAAAAAAAAAAAATCAATAAAGGGTGACAAGAAAATGACTTGGAAATTAGCCGTGGGGAGATTATTCGAATTTATCCAAAATAAAGGGAAAATAAATCAGAGAAAACTACATATAATTTTTATGATTATATATTTCTGACTATACTACAGAAAAAAATGCCATTTTTTTTAATTCTTCACAATTTCTTAAGGTTCTTTTCTTGTCTGTTCTTGGTTTTTACTTGTTTTTTGAACTTATTTGGGGTTAATTTTCTTGCAGCTTCTCACTACTTTCTTGGTAATTTTTGGGCCAATTTCTTGTTAAGTGGCACATTGCCTTCTTCGAATGTTTTTAAATGAAATTAAGCCAATTGCTTATGTTTTAAAGGGTTAAGTAAGCATGCACATATTATTTTAACTAAATGACGATTACTTTTTATGTTTACCAGACAAGGTTTTTAACAGTTTCACAAAGCCAAGGACTCATGACATTACTAAACCCACACTGAACCATATTTTCTAATGGCAGCAATATACACAAACGTAGAAATGCGCACTTTTCTCTGACTGCATGTGTGATTGATTTGGTTGGAGGAGGGTCTGATTCATTTCCAGCTCTGGTCACATATGGTGCAGGCTTCATAACACACCCTGGGTCAATGAAACTCCCTTACAATCATTCCTGTGCAGGTCCAGGGGAGTCCCAGAGCTCAGCTGAAGCACAGCTCACCCTCCCCCAGGCTACTGTCATTACAGACCGGACACCGCATGACAACGAGGGGAGGAAGGGTTTTTGTTTCCATTTGAGGAGGTTCCCCCTGTGCTCACCCAAGCACGACCTTAGCCTGTGGGGTCCCCATTGACCACAGACTCTATTGTTTGTGGGCGTGTGTCTGCGCGTGGTCAATGCATATATGAGCCAGTAAGAGGGTGCTGTGTGTATGTACAAAGGGCAATCCCTTTCCATGGCACACTTGTGATGAAATCTAATCTGGCAGATTGGATCCGTGATGGGAGGAGGTACCAGTAATTGTGTTTAATGAAAGCACATCCCAGCTTGACTGAGCCGGGCCAATATTCTTAGGCCACCACTGACTCTTCTTACATTGATTTCTGAGTTACAGCGGGACGGACTTTCCACTCACGACCATCCAAGTATGACTGTAAGTGCTGTCAATGCACTGCACACAGACAGAGAGGCAGGAAGGCAAACGTACAACACGAACTGAGTCCACCTTGTGTATTTTCCACCAAAACAACACGCGCACTTTGTTGAACTCCACCATTCAGCGACGAAGCTGTTTGTGTCTGAGACTGAAAATAGGCAATGCAAAAGAAGTCTATAAATAACTTCCTTTGTGTCAAAAGTATTTGACAGATTTGTTTTTAGGCTGCTGATCTAAAAACAGCCAAATAAGTGATCAAACTTTGTGACATCACGGCCGATTGCGGCGCAGATCTAACTCTCTGGAGAATAAGAGACTCAGAACATCAGAAATCAAATCAAAGATGCATCTGTTTCCCCCTCCTCCTATCCTGGATCTATTCCTCTCTTGCAATGTATATTTTATAGCCTCATAAGAACTTTAAGACTGTTACTGATTGCCTATTATTTTATTAAGCATGAGCTGATTCAATACTTTTTCTTTTATGAGTAAAATAAACATCTCCTGAGCTGTAAACCCATGAATTAGACTGGAGCAACATCACTTTTTTGTGCTGCATTCAGACGCCTTTCACAAGTATTTAAACTTTTAAACCTTGAGCAAAATGCTACTATTTCTTTCACAAAGAAGGGAAAAAAAGATAATTTCCCTTACTTACTTACTTACTAATTTGATTAAAAAAAAAAAGTTCAACAAATTGGAAGGAATGAGTAAATTTAAATATAAAAACAAATTTAAGCAAGGAAAAAATGTCTAAGTAAAAATCTAGAGAAAAACTATAGTTATAATCATCATAATTACATCTTTAAAATTGTGAATTATAATAATTTCTAAGCATTTTTTCCATGTCTTATTTACCTTGTTTTTTGTTTGTTATTTTTGTATTTTTTTGTTTCTTTGTTTTTGTTTTTGACTTACTTTCTTACTCATTTTTTGTTTGTTTTGTTTTTAGTAATTTTCATTAAATTGTTTTGTACTTTTTACTAATTTCTTACTAATTTTGGGGTAGTTTCTTCTCTAGTTGTTCATTGCCTTCTTCCCTTGTTTTTGTGAGAAATCGAGCCAATTTACGCAGGTTTTGAGGGGTTTAGTGGCTCCAGAGAAGGTAAATGACTAATTAAAATATTAAGTTTTAAGCATGATATGAAATTAGTCTCCTTGCTTTAATCTCCAGTTCAAGACGACAAACCTGTGATGGACATTAATGTCATTCTTCAAAGGGAAAACATTAAAATTATATCTGATGGCAGATGGTTCCTGTTAGCTTGTTTACCCGTCTGAGGTGTGAGAAAGACAAAGGGTTAACACCTCCCTGCCTGCTACCATCTGTAGCCCTCTCCACTCTACCAGCCCTCAATAGGCTAGCCTACACAAACCTAAGCCGCACAAATTAAAAACGCATGACAGGTTTGCACAATGCTAATTGACTCATCTCTTGAAATGAACCCAGCAGACACGCTGCTTCACTGAACTGAGTCAGTGAACACAGTTACAGTGATTATGATTATTACTGCATTGTATCGGCTATTACAGATGAGCCCAAATGGTTCCAGTAGGCTTCCTTGTCAAAAAATGTTGTTGTGCCCGTCGGGTTTAAATAATCACCAGCAGCTTTATGCATAATTTTGTTACATGGTGGATTTCAGTGGGTGGTCATGTCCACATTTTCTGCAGTTTTACACATGCCTACTTTGTCTACAAGCCTACAGTGTTTTGCTTGTTGCGAAAACTGTTTGCAGAACAAAATAATGTTCAATAACTATAAACATATGTATCCGTGTAACGTCCAGTGTATCGGATTTAGGGGGCTATATTGGCAGAAATGGTATATCATCTTTTATAACTTGATTTTCTTTAGTTTCTAATCACCTAAAAATAAGAAGAGTTGTGTTTTTGTTACCTTACAACAAGCCGTTTGTATTTATATTTGTACATTTCATATTTGTTTTCCACTGCCCTTTTTATGTGGAGCTGCACAGATTTTTGTGTATTAACATAAAAACCAATACTGATTTAGTACATATGAATGATACACAAAGATCACCGTGGTTGTTTACGTATGAAATATTTAGATTAGCTCATTACCTGGAGAAAGCAGGGGAGATGATAAAACAAGCTCTTTATCAACATAAACTGTAGATTTGTATAAAAAAAAAACTGTAAAATTTATTTTTCGCTATACAAGTCATTTTTTGCACAAATATTGGTGATATTGTAACTTAATTTATTTCATGTACCTACTTTTTCTTTTTTGCTGATATCTGTAAAACTGGACGACACCACATGCTTTGAATTGTGATGGTGTCTTGTAATCCCATGTGGGATGGACCAGAAATGGCATGACACAGAAATAATAACTAACTATATCTACATGGGGAGCAGGTCCTCGTCTGCAGAGTTTGGCATTTTAAAGTGCCATGTTGTTTCTACAGTGACCAGACTGGACAAACCAAACACTGGCTCTAGATAAGGCCATTCATGTTTCTGTGTTTCGTGTAGCTCTCATGCACACTTGACACACAGCAGCAGTGTTTGGGAGTAACCAGTTACATGATTAAATTACAAAACAAATCTAACTGCAATTAGTAACAAGAAACCAATAAAATACCAAACCAAATAAATATCTTTGCCATATTTTTTTATGTCTTGTGTGTATTGGTAGTTCAGACAGTTGATACCTGTTTAAGTTCCTTTCCAGTTTTTTGCTGATTTAAACTACAAATTATATTTTGACAAACCGTGACTGATTGGCTCCTGGCTGAACTGTCAGCAAAGTGTTGATGATTACAGAGGAGTTACATCCAAATATATGCTTTACAGTATTTCTCAGCTTTATGGCCCAGTTCAAAACATTTGTTAGAAAATTAATCAGAATGTAATGAAATCATCTCTTTTGGACAAATTTCCAACAGATCATCACAGTAAATGATGAGCCAGTGCAACCCAAAAGATGCTGGGTTTTTGAGGACAACACTGATAACATTGTGTGATATTAATGATATACCATGTACCAAAGTGGGATTTTTAACAGTTGATTAAACTTTAACGTCAGTGCTCTCTGGTGGACAGACTATGCAATACCCATGGGCAGATAATGAGACAATGGGGCCCTGGGCAAGACATGTAAAAGGCCCCACCACCTATACATAGAAACAAAACACACACTTTTAATAGTTTAGCCCTGTTTTGTATCTTTTTGTCATTGTTACACACCTTTTTGTTATTTTGTGTCTCTATAGGTAATTTGCTTCACTTTGTAGATGTTTTGTTTTTCTTAGTGTGTCTTGGGTTAGGGGGGTTAGGGTTAGGGTTAGGGTTGTGTTTCTTTGTAGTTCACAGTAATAGCACACTGTTTCTAAATAAGCCTATAATACTGTAATTTTGGTTTTTATCTACTACATCTTCTATATCGGCCATCATATGAGCTACACAATATTACCAATTACGGGTGCAGAATTTGTATGAACACTGGAGGAGGAAAGGGGGAGTTTGGGGGTCATCTCCAAGGAAATATTGAGCATCAAACACTTAATTTCCTGCATTCTGGTAATTTTTAATGCACCAATTTTTGCCTTTCCTGCATCATTTTAAATGGACATGTACTTTATATGCTACTTTCATGTTTTATTGTTTGTGACAAAAGCACATGTTGTGAATATTGAGAGGGACGTGTCTCCTGTGTCCCCCACCCCCCACATCTACACCTATGTTCCCAATATATTTGTCATAAGCTGAAATCTGTTGATTATATGGTCCACTCTGATGTATCAATCGAGCTCTTACAGTTAAACTCTGGTCACTTTCATTTATGACTACAGTGAAAAATGCTGCTTAATGTGACATGAGCCGGTGGTGGTGAGGCAGCAACCCAGCTGGACATGCAAGATGCAAGTTATCACTAAATGATTAATTATCCCGGTTGGCCAGATGACTACAGCTGATTTCCTAAAGTAAATGTGCAGCGTGGACAGTAACAATTGAAGAGGTATCACTGAGCTGAATATTTTATATCAGATTAAAGACAGAGTGGTGTGCTGTTTGCATATGGAGGCAATGATGACCCATATAGCACCTGCAGACAGTCTAATTAGCGCGGCCTGTTCCTGCCTAAATGTTTCAAGCTTCTTCTGCTTTGCTTGTAATTAACTAATTATTAATTTCCCCTCCGAGGACAAGGACAGAGGAGGGGATGAACCAATGCAAACATAAACACGCAGGAAGCTGAGAGCCACATCCGTGTAGACACTCCTCTCTCCCTCTCTCTCTCCATCCATCCATCCCGACAGAAAACACCGTGTACCTGCGTGGAGCCGGCGCTGGCTTTCACCCTGGTGCTGAGCTCATCCTGTGTGATCTGACTGTGGTTGTGTCTGCTGTAGAGCAGGCGGAGAGGTACCGTGTCCTCCTTCCCAGCAAACCTGCCCGCATCACGAAGAGCCTTCAAGCTCGACAAGGCGTCTCCTGCACAGAGAGGAAAACATCAGCACCCGCCTGTCGTACTCCGTGCTTTCGGGAAGTGATGCAGAGATATCACAAAAACACCGCCATCTGAAATGTCGATTATTTCCTTTGATAACAGCTACAGGCTACATGCATATTTTACATGGAGACCATGAAGTAGCCAAAGCCATGATGCAAAAAAAAACAAACAAAAAAAAAAACAATAACAGGCACATTAATGGCGATTTAACGCTTTGTTTGCGTGATAATAATTTATGTAATATCGCAAATAGCATCAGTTACCATTTTGGGCATTAGGGCTGCTCTGGTGACCGACGTGCATCAATCCACAGACGCACAAAAGGGAAATCCACCATCGCGGGCGCATCATCATCACCTTCCTCTCTCTTGTTGGAAATTATAAAACAATGCGGTATTCCAGGAGCAGGCTCACGGGGTCCTGCCTTCGCTAGGGGAGCTTGACGCTGGTCGTCTGGTTAGCGCAGTACCTCTGGTTGGGGGCCATCGGGGTCCTGATGAGTCTGAACGCCGAGCGCGTCTGAGCGCACCGAGACCCCGCGGATCAGCAGCACGGAGGAGGCGCGGAGGAGAGAGAGAGTGAGGGAGGGGGAGGGAGAGAGAGAGAGAGAGAGAGAGAGATTGAGGGAGGGGAGGACTGGGGACACCTCCTTAAAACACATCAATATCCAGCGGCTCACTGCAGAAACGGCTAATGCATAAATATGAGCGAGGAGTGGAGACGGGATGGAGAAAAGCAGCTGAGGGCCCGGACCAGCCTTCACCTACTGGGATCATATCAACGCCCGCCTCCTCCACTCTCCTCCATGTTCAACTGCTGCAGGAGCGCCATTCCTGCCCAAATCTTCCTGTTTTTATTATCATGAGTCACTCCATCATCTGCCAGAGCTTCGAAAGCCAAGTTACAATGATGGGAATATGAATGAACTCATGTGTAATATTGTTTTTTGTTGGGTTTTTTTGGATGTTTTATAATTGACCTATTAAGGCTGCAACAATATAAGATTTATTTCTTAATTTATATTTTCCATGTTTAAAAAAAACCATGGTGGCATGCCAAATGCCTGAATGATATTTTTACAGGGGTACACAAAGGCTTTAAACACATGGCAGCATCAACAAAATCAATTATGTCACTTTAACACTATATTGGTGTTTATGTAATATGCTTAAAGGGATAGTTCACCTCAAAATGAAAAGTCCACATTTTTCCTCTTACCTGTAGTACTATTTACAGATCTATATTGTTTTGGTGTGAGTTGCAGAGATATAGGCTGCAGAGGTGTCTGTCCTCTCCTAAACATAATAGAACAAAATGGCACTTGTGACCCTCTACGCACAAATACATAAATAAAATAAAATGAAATTTTAAAAATAAAAATTGGAAAAACTCCACAGTTCTTTCCAGAAATCATGACTCAAGATAATCCACAGACCTCACTGTGAGCAGTTTCATATAGGCTATACTTCAAGCACTAAGTCACTACACCAGCCAACCATATCACCACGCAAAAGAAAGTGTGCAATACTCATGGATGAGAGGCTAGGGCTCGTGGAACGTATCATATAATATCCTACGAACGAGTGCCCCACGAATGACGTTGCATCCTAATCTTACAGTTGCATAATTGCTGTAAAGTTACAAAGTTTAAATTTAGGAAAAGAAACATGGTGAGGGGCCCAGGTGAGCTTCTGGGCGCCCCATGTACTGAGGCTGCGTCCTTGCCACAGCGACCACCGGTTCAAACCTGTGGCCCTTTGTTGCATGTCATCCCCTCTCATTCCCCCTTTCATGTCAAAGGTGTGACATCAAATAATAATCTCTCTCTCTCTCTCTACATATATATATATATATATACAGCTGATATCTCCAACACTTGGTGTCATATCCTCTGTGTTGCCCACCAGAGGCTGTCATAAATAGACTTTGTATTAAGTTTTAAGCCACATTTTCATGATGCACTTTTTAGATCCTTGATGTTTTTAAGCTATATGTCTTAACGGGATGAAGGATTGTAGTCATCACACATCTGGATCTTAAGTTATCAGAGAAACAAGCTGAGCAAATGTTACCAGCAGCTTGGCTGTAGCCCCTGCCGTGCCAAACAGCACTGAAAAAACACTTAATTTTGACGTGTTTGTTTTAGAGAGGAAGAAACCTCTGTGGATGATTCGGCTCATGGTAAAAATCTCCTGAATAATGGACACAGAAGGAATGCTAACTGGGAAAAACTGACTGCAATGACAGCATTGCTCTGTCTTTTGTTATTGTTTAGATTGAGAGACTCCTCGCAGCAGAAAAAAACATATTGTCATTTAAAGACAAGTATTTTAGATTTTACATTTGTACTGAAGGTGTGAACATTGGAGTGAGTGGTTGTCTGTGTGAGTTAGAGGGTGTGTAGACTCCAGCTCCTGCTAAGTGAGAACAGATAATGGATGGACTCTTAATGCGTCGTATTCAAAAGTACAAGGCAGGAACAGTTTGTGCACTGTGATCATAAAAGCACAGTGGCAGCAGGTTATAATCTGTCTGACAGGAGAAAATAATGACGATAATGCCTGCATTCAGCGTTGCCTTTGGCAGTTTATGTGCAACTGTGCTTGTACCTCAGAACACACTGTTGCTCAGGTCTATTTCTTAATGCCGGTGGCACAGAGACTCCCGTTCGACCCAGTGCATCCATCTAAGAGCAGTGAGGGAGAACAAGGGCACTATGCTAATGCACGAAATGCAGGGAAAAAAAGCAGAAGCCGAGCTAATGCATCAGAAAAAAAAATCACATGAAGTCAGGGTCATAAAAAGTGCACTTAGGAGGAATCCTAAAATGTCACATATAATGTCAAGTACAAAACATCCATCCTGCAGGTCATTCACATTAAAATACATATGCAACCATATGTATTTTAGATACAATCAGTTCCCCGTGTTCTGGGAAGATTCAATCTTTCTCCAGATTACGGTGTAAAATATTGATGACTAAAGCCGCAGTTTTTTCAAGATGCTCCTTTTTCCTGAACAGTATTGAGTGAAAACAACAGCATGCAGAGACTGTGAACTTTGAAAATAAACACTTCTGTGAGGACTAATTTGCACAGTTGTTTTAAAGATCTTCAAATGGCATAAAAAGGTTTCAAAACTTAAAAAAAAAAAAGAATTTCTTCTGCAGGTAAGTGTCATCTTCAGGTGGCATTTTATTGCAGTTTATGGCGTCTAGAAGACATTTTTCCATGTAAAATTACTATGTATGAATGACTGTATTAATATTCAGAGGCCAAACATGGTTTTTGTATTCATTCCTATTACAACAGTTGCAGAACAATTCTCAAACCATCTGTCTAAAACCGAAGAATGAATCAGATCATGTCGTAAATACTGGATACAATATCAGTCTACGATGAATGTAAATAATATTATGAAAAGCTATTTTTTTTTACTTACAAAGTAGACTGATAATTGAATCCAGGTAAATGCAATTAGCTATTATAATTTTACCTTACTAAATACATACCCCCCATCACAAAGGAGATTTAGATTAGACCAGATGAGTTATAGAGAGATTCTTAATTTGACTGAGATGTGGATTGCGTGTGAAGGGCTTCAACTCGATAAACATGTCACTAAATTTTGAACATTTAAGACGCATTTTGTCATTGGGATTTTATAGTTTAAACCACATTTATTCAGTTTCCAGTCCACTTTGAAACTCTCACCACAGAACTGTCAAAGACAAATACATGTATTTCAACCAATTATGCAGTACAAGAAAATGTGCAAAATGTCATTTTAAAGCCACAGTAAAGAGAGTTGTAGATGCCATTTACATTTTATCTTGTATGATGATGTGAAGCTGCCTTTCATCTGATATGAAACAAAATAAAAGGGGAAAAATTAGGCATTTTTCCACCACTGCAGATCATGCTGTCATCTTTAAAGGGATAGTTCTGATTTCTTCAAGTCGGATTGTATGATTTATTTATCCATAGTCAGTGCATTACCTGTAGTAGATGTCTTTCAGCATGCCCCAGTTTGGAGAAGCGGCAGGAGTCTGTGGTCAGGGGCAGAAACAAAACATATTTTAGCCCCCTAAAAAAAGAAAAAAAATCAATATCAGTTTAAGTGCATGCTCTAATCAGAATATTTTCATTTCTTTACCTTGCCATCAGTCCTTTTTCCATGGGAAACTGTGGCTGTTTTATCCCTCTCTTGAAAGCCAAACTCCATTGAGAAATACAGTGATTTAACATCGCTGAACACACGAGCTGCTGGTCTGCTGCTGCCTCAAACAGGTATTTTGTTTGTGTTATTGTAGGACTTAAAATGCATTTAAAAGGGTTAGTTGGGATTTACCAAAGTCACACAACACCCCAAACTAACTAAGACTGAAATCCTGTCTTTGTCAATAGAGTCTGGTGACTTTGAAAAGAGCATAGATGGTGAACTGAAGCTGTTAATGGCTTCATGTCGGAGTGGGCTGTCTGATGGAAACTGAAAGCTATGAGAAATATATTCAATATAGCGTATACTTTTGTTTTTAGGTGGCTAAAATTCCTTTTGCTTCTGTCCCAAATTGTTTAGCTTCCAAGTCAGACCCCAGACTGCTTATCCACATTGCAACTCATCTCGGTTATGATCGTATTCAGATACGTTATTTACATGAGCAAGAAAAATCATGCTATTCTTATTCCCCATGTACATCCTGATTTCTTTCAGAGTACTCCAGTTTGCACATTCAGGTTTCTCATGAACGGTATATGGTGTTTATATGCTCCAACACATAAACAGGATACTCCGAAAATCCGATCATAAACAGATTATTCGTGTCCATGTAAACAAACTCATTGATTATGGATAAGTATCCCTAACAACCCAACATTAAAAAAAAAATGACCTATCCCTTTAAACTGATGCTTCTGCAGACAAGAAAGATTCAGTGGCTTGTAGAGTTCATGGCACAGAGAGCAGTATGATTCAAACGTTGAAAAATTCATTGATAGTCCAGTTTATCCCTTCAGTTAATTTGTTGCTTTCTAGTCCTCAAAGCCCAGAAACTCCACGTCCATGTCATCACTCGACTGAAAAATCTCCCAAAGTTTCTGCATGGAGTTGTGAGGAACATCACTTTGCTTTACAGGTTCAACTCGTGAGTCCACTTTCCGCCTTTTGTGTTTATAAACTCTCACCCTCCTCTGTATTTTCCGGAACGGAGAGACATTTTGTGAAGGAGGGTTCACTTCCTTTTCCAAGAGCTTGTTATCAGTCATTTTGTCAGGCAGTTTGTGTTCTTCCTCGACAGCCTCAAACACAGAGGCATCCTGTTTGTTATTTAACTCCTCTTGTTGATTTGTTATGACACTGAGGTTTTTTGAGGAAGCTTCATTCTGTTCGTTCATGTCCTGCGTCATTGTTTGGTCCTCCTTGTTGATCTGACTGAGTCTGGAGGGAACAGAGGGAAGACAATCACCTCTAGAGGGGGCTGTTTCCATGATGGGCTGATGAATTTGAGCCTCAGCTTTTTGAGAGTAAGAAGTTAAAGAATTCTGTCTGCACGGTCGTTTACGTGCAACAGATTTGTGCTTGGATCTATCTGAGTAAGTGTAACAGCTCCTCCTCTCCCCCTCTCTGTCTTTCAGAGGAGCAGAACCGGTAACTGATCTGGTTTTTAAAGTGTGTCCTGAATAAGATCCCTCGTGTTCATCACCAGTCCGGTGTTGCTCTTCTTTAATAATCTCTGTTGTAAAGAGATCTCCCTTGTGCCTTAGCTCACTTTTCCCACACGGTCCAGGAGCAACGAGAATAGAAGAAACGCTGCACTTTGGTCTGACAGGAAACAAAGAAAGGATGATATGAGAAGAACAGAAAGATTACAGATCTTGATATGCAAGAAACACATTTTTATTAACATTTGCACGCATTTCTCTTTATGTTAACATTTAATGTTGATGGAAAAAAACATTTTTAAATTTTTTTTTTTTTAATCACCTTTTAACTTGAGTTTTGATGTGGACAAGGTTGCAGTGCAGAGTTGAAACCAGTCTGTCCACCACCAGGTATTCATCACTTTTGGAGAAAGCTTTGTGACGTTCACTCTTCAGATGCTAAGCAAAAACAAACATAATTACAGCTCTGTAGTGGTGACTACTTTGCACACAATTTCCTCTATAGCAAAACCAACTACACACAAAAAAGTAGATGGATAGAAATTACAGATAAACTTGGTGTTTCTCCTATTTTGTTTTTCAATTAAAAAAAATGTTGACAATATAAATCGATGTTTATCAGTCTATTTAAAATGTAACTACTAAACAAAAGACTACACGACATGTATCAATATACAGTTTGAGGTTTTGCTAGATAACTTACCATTGTGACATTCTCATATTTGATCATGCAGCATTCGCAGTAGCCGCCTCGTTTCTTGTCTCTGTTCTTCTTCCGGCCGTGTGCTCGCTCTTCACTGGCTGAGGCTTTCGCACCTCTGTTCCCAGAGGTTGCATAAATAAAACCAAACTAAGATGAAAACAGTTTGGATTTCCGCATTTTGATAAATTCCCATTAAGTCTCGATCCGTTGCTCCAAACTCAAATTGGGCTGACGAGCACTTTTCAAACAAACAAAAGTCTAAATTCTTTTCATGATCCCAAAAGGTTTGAAAGACTCAACTTTTGATGAAAGCGTAAAGGTGAGCAAACACGGTGCAGTACTTTGTGAAAAACAAACTTCTTTTGTGGGAAATATGTGTTTACTTGTTAATTTATTTTCTACACTGTTAAGAATTTGTCCTTGGCTTCACAACACAACACAACACAAATAAATAACAAGGCAATGCAATTAATTAAGGATATCATTAACAGAACAGAACAACAAACAACAGTACTGTTAAAGACAAAGATCACTAATGAATATAAAAAGGAGCTGTTGCGAAAGTTAGTTACTGAACTAACTTTGAAGCTCCTTCAGGGGAATTTTAGGTGGGATTTGGTACTTACAGACAGTGGTAAAAATATAATAGTTTTATAAGTGTGGTCTTTCTAAAAACATGACACACTTTGCTGTCCACATTTTAATTTAGCTAAAAGCAAAGCAGAGACGAAACATACCTGTGTCCCGGCTGTTTGTTCCCTGTAGGCAGCTTGTCGTCCACACAGAAGGGAGTACAGGGAGGAACCGTCTTCAGGTTGAACTCAGGCATGTATGACATAGTGAGGTAGATTGGACGGTAGTGTCTGAGAAGGAGAAAAGAAACTTTTTATAGTCGATACATGTAAACAACTCAAAAACAGCATGTTGAGGTCTTCTGCTGTCTCCTACCTGCTTGAATCCTCCACCTTGACGAACGGTTTACTGATCCTTCCCCCTAAAACACAGTCAATTTAAATCTGAGCATGTATTTACAAAACATTTAAAAAAGACCCATATCACAAAGCATACCGTAAATGGCTGTACACACAATAAAACAGCAGTGTGCAACATGAGGAAAAACACACAAAAATGCATGAGAGATAAACATACAAAGCATTACAAACAGAATATTTGACACCTATTCTACATACAATAAAACAGTAATGAGCAGCATTAGCAAAATATGGAGAAAAAAACATTTCTGCCTAAAAACTAAATACATTACATTTACCTTTCTGTCTAAAAACTAAAATATATTACATTTACCTTTGCATTTCTGAAAGCCTTGCTTTGCTGCTGACTCAGGCTTGACCTATAAAGAATGACAGAAAAAGCCATTAAAGACAACATTTTCGGATGTTAAACTAAAGAACGCACTTAAGAATCTGAACTGGTGAACTTACACTTGTTTTGACAGCAGCGGCAGCAGGACACTGGCTGCCGACAATCTTTTTCTTCTTCTGTACATATGCTATTATATCTGAAAGTGCAGTAAAAGAAAAACAACCAGACTAAATCATTATTGGTTATTACACATTTAAATAATATAAATGGTTACGGTTATGTAAAAAAAAAAAAAAAGTGATATAACCTCCTCAACATACCATCTATGTAGAGGATTTTCACACCCCAATCCAGAGCATTTGACAGGATCTTGTTCATTTTAACCCTCTCCTGAAAACAAACAGATGTGTTTGAGCACAGGAATGAAACAAGGTTGTTAGTTTCTCACTAAACTCATTAGTGTCTTCTTAACAAACCTGCTCTTTCACCACTCTCTCCACCAAAGACTTCCCTCGACTTGGAACAAACTACAAAACAAAAAAGAAAAATAATAGAAATTAAAATCTATGACATTATTACCAGAAAAAAGGATCTGGAAAATAATGGCACAGATAAGAGGTGAGACAGATCAAAAAACATATCTGCGATATGGTCAAATAAACAATGAAAGTCGACTCACTGTGTCCATCTGGCCTTGAGACCTGCTTTTGACGTTGTCCCCGTGGCTGCTCGGTCGGTGCTGGTTTGACAGAGGGTGAGGTGAACTCGGTCCAGAGTCCGGGCTGGGCACAGGAGAGTCCTGTCTCAGGCACTGCACATATCTGGCCTCCCTCTTGTTGGATACCAGATACTTTATTTCCTTGCTGAAGAACTTTTCAACAGTCTGAGAGACAAACAAGCCAAACACGGGATACAGTTTTTGAAAAAGATTTAAGATCAAAAAACTGCAATACACAGAGTATTTTAACGGAGTCCTACATGGGTTGTCATCCATATCAAAATTTTGGAACTAACTGAAATGTCTCTATTTCACAAAGTACTGGAAACAGTCAAGGACCAAAACCTCATTTTGGAATTTTTCAAGCTTTACCCTATTTCCCATCCTCTTTTTTTGTCTATGTGACTATAAGGGGCGACAATTTTTTAATAATTTATTTTTGCCACTTACATGTTCAGATTATTATTTTTATAAGTGCCAGACAATTCATGGAAAGGACCTTAGACAGATTATTTTTGTTAAAGATTAAGATCCATTTTGCTTAACCAGAAACAGCCCTGAAAAACGCCAGACTCCATTTAAAAAAACAGTGATTTTATAAACAAAAAAATCAGTCTATATCAAATGTCAAGGAGAGAGCTGGGTGTGGATGAGGCCTGAGAACATCTATAGGGCTCAGAGGAAGACAATATGTTGTGTGTTGTTGATGAACGACTGTAATTTATCTAGCTGACTCACTCACGGATCTCAAGCTGACATGTGAGAAACAACAAAGATTTGAACCTTTCTGACAGCCAAAATAAAAAGACAGATAAAATGTGTTTTTGTCTCACCCCTCCCAGGTCTTTGATGTCACTCTCCAACGTCTCTGCTAATCGGTTTGAAGGCAGATCCAGGTAAAACACCTTCCCAGCAAAAGGTTTGACTTGAGCAGGAGAAGACACACGTGTTGGCTTTGACTGGGTTAGCGTTGCCTTGTCACCAGCACTGACACTTTTCCCTAAAAAGAGTAGAAGTAAAATCACAGGATGTGAGACAGAGATTGACAAATCTGCTGGCACATCTCAGCTGAAGAGCTTGAATAATTGGTCACATGACTCAACCTAGCGATCATTCACAAATGAAACCACTAATTTTATTAACTGATCATGAGCTGATTCATTCATCTGGTCAAATATCAAACATTTAGTGTTTACAGATTCAGAAATACAATGAGCAGCTTGTTTTTGATCATTGTTAAGTGGTTTATTGGCTTCTGGTCAAACTCGGGAACTTTAAAATAACAAAGTACTACGTTACTTCATCCTCTCATTGAATTGTGTAATAACTGTTGAACTTGACTTGACTGGGCATTATTTTAACTAAAGACAGACTTTAAGTGAAGATAGCTGGTGCTCAAATATCTTGAATAAAAGCAGCATTGCTATTTAGTTTTAGCATGCTTATTTGATAAACAGACACTGCATAAGTCAGTGATGGTAATAACTGTTGAATCAGATTTACCCTGCATTTCAAATTTAACTTGAACACTACTTCCCAACCTGGAGGCAAAGCTTCCTGGGGTTTTGCAAGGGCTTCTTGATTTTAAGGGGAGCTAGAAAACTTTTTTAAAAATTGTATCTAATAGGCCTCTCCCAATACCCAATTAATTTCTGTAGCAACACTAACTTAAATTGCTGTTTTTCCAGTTTATATTATTATTAAAGATATAAAATTCATTATAAAGTGCAAGGAAAGTGTCAGCATGGAGGGAACTTTTACTTTGTAAACGCCAAAGAACCATTTTTATTTATTCCTTTTCTATTTAAATTTTCACTTGACTTTATTTAAAAAAAAAAAAAAAGAAAGAAAAGTTGCTGGAACTTGCTACATGTGATGTTGATAGTTTCAGTTTTGATAAAACATTTACTAAAGGCATTTAAACAAAGATTTGTGTTGGAATTTGTGACATTACAAATTCTAAATATTGACTGAAAGATCTTCAGCTTATTGTAAATCCATATCGGTTCTAAATATCAGTCTCGTTAAATAAAAATATGGGTCAATCCCTAGATTTTGCTGCTTCATTTCTTAAAATAATAGTGTCCCCAAACAATACTGACTATAGAGGTGGACGTCGATTAAATTATTGTTATTGAAATGTGGAAGTTGAAGCAAAAACACTATGCCACTCGTTGGAAAACAAAAAGCTGTTAAACAATGAAAAAGCCGCTATTTATGAGAAAAACAACCATAACATTACCTTGCCAGCTGGGTCCTGTATGCCTTTGGGTGCGTTTCGGCTTCATTTTATTCTCTTTCATTGAAGATAAATATTGTTATCGCCTTCCTGTGTTAAGACAACATGACACAGGAAGCCATTGTTTACCCCCTGTGAGTAAACAAAATAAGGATTATTTACAAATAAAATTAGGCAAAATGGTCTGAATAGTAAAACGTGAGCAGTGGCCTGACGTTAGTGGTAACGGTCCCCTGATATTTAAAGTTAACTGACGGTAACGTTTAAATGCGCTCATCGTCGGTGTTTCCTCGGCGGACAGACAGCTTTGTCGGTTAGCTGCTTTGCTCAGCTTACATTATTTCGTAAGCTAACATTTATAAGCGACAAACGAGCTGTGCTAGCGCATTTTTGCTATAAAATATCCGTTATTTTGAGGTTTTTACAGCTGTCTGGACAGCTTTAGTAAAGTTTTCATACCGCTGCTCCACAGAGCGTCCTCCTTTCCCGCTTTAAATCCAATGGAGGAGGAAGTCTACGTTGCCATGTTTGACACTTTCCGGTCACGTAATCACTGTCACGTTTGGTTTAAAGGTTCCCACAAATATATATACTCACAGCATTTTTATAATAACAATAATAATCAATAAAAGTAACCAAACTGTCTTTAATGGCCGTTACTATCGCTCTTTACGTAACTTTGAGAAAATGAAAAGTTGTGGAGTTTTACGGAAATTCTTCAATTCTGGCAACACCACAAATAAGTAAACGCTCCTTTTGTGTTGGAATGTGATGTTTCCACATTGCTGTTAAAAAAAAAACATAAAAAATGTATATAAGAAAGTCGCTATTTTACAAAAACTTTTTATACGCTATATTTGTAATTATTTTTATATCCCTCATTTGCATTTAATGTAACGTCATTTTTGAAAATGTCACGAATGTGCTCTGCTGAAATTCATATTACGTAGGAAATGTCATCATGTAGTTGTTGTGTAAACTAAGCTAGCTAAGGTTACATCCCCTGAACATACACACGTGTTGAAGCTGTCCGCTTATGTTAGAGCCTGTAGGACAATAGTAGTAACTGCCGAGAAACTACAAAACCCGAGGGGGATATGTGTGTGTTCACGGAAGACTTTGTTGATGCCGAGCCGCTTTAGCAGGTAAGAAGTCAGCTAAAGTAAACAGCTAACTCGGGTTAGCCGATGGACATATAACATCCACGAGTATGTAATGTTACAACACCTGGAGTTATATTGTAATAACAGAATAATCACAGTGGTGGAAGGTAACTAAGTACATTTACTCAAGTACTGTACCTAAGAACAATTCTGACATACTTCTACTTTATTTGAGTATTACAGTTTTATGCTTCCTTGTAGTTATACTGTCTTACCTCTGAGAGGTTAACACCGCACTTTTTACTTCATTCATTTATCCAACAATTTAAGATACATTCAGGTTCTTATTATTGATACTAAATATAATTAACCAGTGCATTATAATGTATTATTATAGATTAAGAAATTAATTAAAATTAGCTCTACCTTGAATAGCTACGATATGTGATGTGATGACACATTAGGGATTAGGGACTGTTCGTTACTTATGAGAAGGGAGGAGGTGGTGCCAAAAGGGGAAGGCATGTCAAATACATTTTTGAGCACTGGGGAGTGACTTATAGTTGTTTTGGGGTTTTGTTTTGTTTTTATTGTTGTTTTTTTATTTTTGGAAGACAGCTATAAATGGCTGTATTTTTTGAGGCACACGTTTTCTTAAAAATTACCAAAATTATACCATTGATCATATCCAGACTAACTGTATGAACAAAACAAAATCTGATTTTAAAATACCGATATTATCTGCATCTCATTTAAAGTGTTGCAGAAAATAAAATGTTTGCACTAACAAACCAGCAGACAGAACAAGAGTGAGAAATTTTGTCTTCAATGTTAAACTATCAAACATCAAAGGATACATTTTTAAAATTTAGTAACACATTTCCCCAGTCACTCAAAAAGGCTCAAGGGAATATATTTGAAGCTTCAGGAAGGGTCAGACAACAACAACAACAAAAAATGTTACTTCCTAGCCACCCCATTTCTTGAATAAATAAAGAACAGACCTTTAATGCAGCAATAATAATAATTCATATAGTATTTTATGTAATGACTAGAAAACTTTATGCTAATACTTTTACATGTTAGAGTATTCTTCCACTGTGGTATTGCTACTTTTGAATGGAAGATCTGAATATTTATTCCACCACTGACTAACTAAGTCAACATTTTCATATGAATGTAAAATAGCTCTTTAGCAAAAGAAGTTCATGATAAGTAACAAACAGACTAAATTGTGTTTAATGTCAAACTGTATATTTGTTCTTTTAGTAGACAGTATGAGTGGTCAAAGTCCTTCAGCCTCTAATGGCATCACTCCAGTCCAGCAGATGGCAGCGTCCTGCTCCGGAGCCATCCTCACATCTTTATTTGGTGAGAGACTAATCATCTGCCATGTGTTATCTCCTTTGAAGAACTGTTGTTTTTTTACTTGTTTTGGCTCGTGTAATGCAACATTACTGTTACAGTTTCTAATAACACATCAATTGTTTTCAGTCTACTTAAAAACACTTGAAACCCAAATCTCGGTTATTTTTGTGGCGTTAATGAAGCTGGTTGTCAAAAGGAATTATATAGTCTAAGAGATGTGTTCAAATGCTGATTAGCAGCTCCAAAATCTTAGACCTGAGAGGAAACAAACAAACAAAAGATTACTGCATTTGTAAACTGTTTTTGGAAAATCTAACCCAGAAGATAAACAGTAAGTGAACATGGATATGGTGAAAGATTCAGATCTACAGTTTGCACACAAAGACATCACATTTGGCAACATGTCTGCAATGCACCCAGTTTAACACATGGACGCTTATATGTTGAATTCTCCTTTTATTTTTTATGTTTTAGTTACACCTTTGGATGTTGTGAAGATCAGACTGCAAGCGCAGAAGAATCCCTTCCCCAAAGGTAAAAAGAATATCAGCTCTGTTGTCTTAATATTATGTTCAGTACAGCAAACATTAGGGATGATAATGATTAATCAATGATAGATTAATCCGTTGTTAAGAATTAAATAAAAAATGTTAAATTTAATTAATTTATGGATAGGCTTTGCAGTGCTGTCATAGCAAATGTAATATGTCGCTGTGAGCTTTGATTTAGGAAAAAACGCATTTGGTTTTGTTTTGTAAAAGCAAAGTTGTTGGATTTTTGTTGGGTTTGTTTTGTTTTAAACAAAGATTAATTGTTCATTTTACCAATATCCCATTAAGGAAAATGTTAACAGTTTCTTTTGGTTTGTTTGGGTTTTTTTTTTGCAATAACCCTTTAGGGAAATGCTTTGTCTACTGCAACGGACTCATGGATCACTTATGTGTGTGTGAAAACGGCAACTCCAAGGCCTGGTACAAAGCCCCTGGTCACTTCAATGGCACACTGGTAACCATTTCACCAATAACATGTCACAATTCACTCTCTCCTGAAATAAAATATAAAGGTTTAGAGTTTGTCAGACATGTGCTCTAGCTTGTTTGTCCTGACTGCCAAACGCTGACACTCTGCGTCTCTGCAGGATGCTTTCGTCAAGATAGTCCGCAATGAAGGAATAAAATCATTATGGAGCGGTCTACCTCCAACCCTGTGAGTGTGAAGTCTTCTGTTTTATTCCCCTGTTGCACTTCATCCTGCCTGCACTCCTCTTAGTGTGAGTTATTGAGCAAATGTGGTTGGTCGACAGTCGTTTAGCCCGTAGCTGATGCACTCATTAAGGGTGCTTTCCTTTGAAGATACACCAATTAGTGGCAAACCACCTCAGGTTTTCTCAAGGGCTGATTACCAAAGATTTATGTTAAGTGATGTCTTACTGGAATTTTCTTTAATAAATGTTCATTAATTTGTTGGTGTTGTATTTGTGGTTGACACTTTCCCTGCTTGGAATAATCTTGATGGCAGCATGATGTATGGATGTTTTCTGTATGTGTTATCTCCAGAGTCATGGCAGTCCCAGCGACAGTGATCTACTTCACGTGCTACGACCAGCTGTGTGCAGCGCTGAGGGCCCGGATGGGAAACCGCGCTCAGGAGGCTCCTCTTCTAGCAGGAGCTATCGCTAGAGGTGAGCCAGCTGCTATCACGCCAACAGAACTGATGCCAGCGCTGTTACACAGGGCGGCCACTTTTTTTGATGATTAAACTTAGCTTTTCTCTATTTATAGATTTCTTTATTCCACAGAACTTCTTGTTCTTCTTGGCATATTTTTTTTATCACTAATCTATTAATGTGTCCATATGTTACTGTATGATATAGCATGTGTGCACAGCAAGCTGTTTATACAAATTGCCCCCTGGTGGGATCAATAAAGTTGTCTGAATCTATTTGGTGAAAATGAATCTTTTGATTCATTAGAGTTCCTTTCAGCATGATTAATTTATTGCAGTGTTTTAATAATGCTGGTGGTTTAATTTCTAGATTAATCGTGAAGGGCAACCACCCATACTTCCTGCCCTACAGCCCTGAGTGTCTGTAATTTTATTGTACACTAGATTTAATTTTGAACACGTTTTGACCCTGACTTGGCTCGACTCTGTTTTTAATAACATTCTGCGAGCAGTTATTAAAAACAGAGTTTAAAAAAAGCACAGTTGATGAAGGTGACTTCAAATTAATAATAATTCATAAAGAGATCCACCACCTTTTTTAATTAAAATGCTCAAAATTTAATCGTTAAATGGTGTTTTTTGATAGTTTTTTTCTCTTGGGTGGTATGAATTTTTAATTTTTGCGTCTCTGTTTTCTCTGTGTGTGTCAGTGGGTTCAGCGTCAGTGATCAGCCCTCTGGAGCTGATCCGTACAAAGATGCAGTCTCGGAAACAGTCGTACAGGGAGCTGACAACCATCATCCGCTCTGCAGTGCAGACAGAGGGCTGGCTGTCTCTGTGGCGAGGTTTGGGGCCCACACTCTTCCGAGACGTGCCCTTCTCTGCCATGTACTGGTACAACTATGAGAGGGGCAAGAGCCTGCTGTGTGAATGGAACAACCTGAGAGAACCTACGTTTGCTATTACCTTCATATCTGGAGCGTTGTCTGGCTCTGTAAGTTCATCTGCCTCTTGTCTCCTCTGAAACTGCTCCGCATTCAGCTTTTCAACCTGTAGAAACAGAACTTTACAAAAAAATGCATAAGTTAACTGTGATCCAGTTATTAACACATATTTCCATTACTTTCAGTTTGCGGCCATTGTAACGTTACCTTTTGATGTCGTCAAAACGAGAAGGCAGGTGGAGCTGGGAGAGCTACAAGCAAGGAATTGTAATTATGACATTATTCTTCATTTCTATAATAACTAGGAAATGATTGCAAAAAAAAAGATTACAAACGTACATCAGTGGATTTCCAACCAGCTGTGTGTTTCACCCGAGGTTGTGCCGTTTCAGAAGGAAAGATTGTAGAGATTTTGCAGCCAGACATTGCCACAGTTTTCTTGTTCAGTAGATACCAAACTTTCCAAAGTCACTCAGTGTAAACATTTAATAGCCTCAATCAGGAGCTTCCACTAGCTGACACATATACACATATTTATATACATATATATACTGTCAGACAGCATGAAACTGTGTTTTTTTTCTACAGTAAAGCTGTAGTTAGTTTAATAAACTGTCATAACTGCTTACTACGACTACTCAATCAAACTGCTCACCACAGCTTTAAACCAGTTCAGTTAAACACATTTGGAACATGAC
Source organism: Plectropomus leopardus (assembly GCF_026936395.1). Lineage (NCBI taxonomy): Eukaryota > Metazoa > Chordata > Actinopteri > Perciformes > Serranidae > Plectropomus > Plectropomus leopardus. Next base: position 28,481,131 of record NC_142186.1, read on the forward strand.
AGGTGGTGTTGATGAATGGATAATTTGGGAATGTCCAGGCAGAGAAAGCTTTTGTGCATTATCAAAACTACATCTGTTGTGTTCAGTTTTTGGATGGAGTGAATCGGTCATTCGATGTCTTTGTCTCATCAGTGTCGTATCAGGTCTCGTCCTCCACCTTCACTGTGATGAGCAGGATTGTGGCGCAGCACGGTTTCACTGGACTGTTTGCAGGTAGATACATTTTGTCACATCCTGTGAATCATTATATCAGTATACATGGCATGTGATCTCTCCCCTTATCTGTTGTCTCTCTGCCAGGTTTCCTCCCAAGGGTCATCAAAGTGGCCCCGGCCTGCGCCATCATGATCAGCACTTACGAGTTTGGGAAAGCTTTTTTCCGCAAACACAACCAGGAGAGGATAGTCGGGCCACTGCAGACCAGCAACACCTGATAGTTTTCTAGTCATTTCCCTCCAAACCAAACAGCACTACAAATACTGTGATACTAAAGCAGGGGAGAAAAGGCTTGTTTTGCCAAATTAAAAACACAAGCAGAAATGGAAGTAGAAAAAATGAACTGCTTGACCCATTTCTGCACTACAAGATTCCTATTAAATTCCATATTAGTATTTATAAATGAATATTTTTTGATTTTATGTTCACTTTTACAAATCCTATGTGCATAAGAAGTTATATTTTGTTTTCTCAGCATTCAAATCACTTATGATGCATTGAACAGCCAGCAGATGGCAGCCACAGTTTTTCTAATATGTGATATGTGATAATGCGCACTGAAGTTCTTACATTAGAAATGAGAGAATGAGAGATTAATCTTTGTTATTCCTCTGTGTGTCAGTCAGAGTCAGCATTTCCTCCCCCGACGCTGAGAAACAACCTTTATGTTTTGCACTTTCTCTCCAGTCCTATAACCTGTGAAAACACGTGACAGAGAGACAAAAGCCCAAATTGTGCCATTTCAAAGCCATTCAAGTGGGGAAGAGAACGTGAACTTTTTGAAAATGTAATGTCTGAAATGTTAAATATACTTACCTATTAGTCTTTGGAAATTCCTGTCATTCACTGACTTTGTACAAGCTTCATCACATCTGTTCACTGTCGACAACAAACTCAAAAGTCACTGTCAAATTCTCACTGTTTGAGTTAGTGGAGTTTATTTAAAATGAAGGATAAAAAAGCAAACAAATCCAATAAAACATCTGCTGCATGTCTGTGCAAATGATTGCTGGAACGAGCTAAAGGCAAAGTCATGTGTTCAGTGTTGAGGTACACGGCTAGTCACCAATTTTTAAAAAAAATTTACACTATATAACGATATTCTGCAAATACACTCAATCTCAAAAATATCTGTTGCAAGATATTATTTACCAGGTCCAAACACAGATCATTATTCAAAGTTTTAGGTGCAATCTATTTGTGTGACTAGCCATTAAAATACTGCATTGAATAATTAAGGAATAATAATCTGTGTATAGTAATGCTTAAAGGGAAACCCCAAAATCAAAAACATTTTTTTCTCTTACCTGTAGTGCTGTGTATCAATCTGGATTTTTTAGGTGCAGAAATCTCTGCAGCCAATATCTCCAAAAATCAGCAACTCGCACCTAAACAATCTAGATAGATAAATAGCTCTAACTGTCCCTTAACCTTAAAGTAGTGAACGGTAATTATTAATTGTAGGGATCATTACCTGAGAACAAAACCATGTGACACTGCATCATACACAACATTGAACACTGATAAACAAAAAGAGAGAAAAGTGCAAAAATATTTTCGGCATTTGACATAATGTGACAAACGTGGCAGTACATTCATCATAAATCAAAGAGACCACTAGATTAAAATAAAAAAATCAGTGGCAGCAGAATTAGCACAGACGAGATTAAAAGACCTTTCCAAATGATTCATAGTGACAAGAGACTAAACACCGACTGGCTTTCAATATTTCGTGTTTTCTCAAAACTTTGATCTACAATTAGTATTTTCAGCATGCTATTATTTCCTGGGAAACCTTTCAGTTCTTGCTTTCTAATCTTTTGATTTATTTCCCATAAAGGAAAAAAAACTATGTCCCACAGATAAAAACATCAACAAAACAAAGAATTTAAACGCATATTGAGAGGTAAAGTCCCTCTTCTTCAACCATCAACCACACTTGGACCTTATTTTGGGAAAAAATATATGTGCAGTATTAAATAGCGGGAAACAAATCATTTCTTGATCCCATTTAAATAGTGCCAATGTGATGTTTGTCAATTTAAACGATAATTTAGTAAGTCAAGAAAACTGTTGGAAATATAAAATTGTGAAAATACATATTTAGAAAGATTACACCCCCAAAAATCGTGCAAGTGACATCATAAACTTTTTTTTTCGCTGAAGCTTCAGTGCCTGTGTTTTTCGTTCCGGGATGCACTCAAGAAGCATAGCTGCCGCTCTCGACATTGCCAGATTTATAGTGATTTTCAACTCTTTCATGATATTTTCCCTCAATTTTGAAGAACAAACGCCCTTGTCGGTGTCTGTGATATAAATTTTGCAAGACAAGAAATCACTGAGTACTAAACTTAATGATGCTAACAAACAAACTACGACACACTGCAACTTTCTATGTATCTATCTTTTAAATGGACAAACTTCATATGTGTAAATCATGGCACAATTCAAACAGGATCAAAAAATTATTTGTCTCTTGCCGACTACCATGACTATTTTTTTAAATGAGGCCCTAGAAGTGAAGGACTTTACCTCTCTATGAATGAAGTAACAGCAGGAGAGAGTCAGTGGTCGTTTCAGCTGAATTGTACATTTATCGGACGTTATTCAGTCTGATGGAGCTGCTCTTTTGAGTATTAACCCTTTGAAAGTGTAAGAATATCCCCTGAAAATTAGAAAAAACAACAAAGAACATTGAGTAAAATCAACAGAAAACAAGGAAATTACCTAAAAAGATCTTTAAAATAATAATAATCATTTAGGAAAAAAAACTTTAAACATATAATTATACATTGAGTTTATGGACATATGTTCCTTTTTTTTTTAAATAGATTTCCAAATCTACTGATTTCATGCAATTTTGGGAAGGCACTCATAGCCTCTTTTCGCATGTTTTCAAAAGAAAGCAAACCAATATTTGCTCGTGGTTTAAGTAGTTTAAGTACTTGTGAAGATGTCAGAAGGCAGCACAAGAAAAGTGATGTCAATCCAGGTTTCAAAGGGTTAACACAATTCAAAGATCATGCTACACCAGATTCACAACTCGCAAACCTGGCTTCCATCTGTTAAAGCTCCACACACAGAACGTAAATGTCTACAGATCAGAGAGCCTGTTTACACCCGGTATTAACGTGTTTAGTGATCCAAAACAAGTGGACAGCGAAGACACGTCCCCATCAACACCTGCTTCTGTCCCTAATCGTCAGCTGGCCGCTTGTGTTCAGATTTAGTTCGTGCCTACGTCACATACTCTATAAAGTCTAAAGGCATCTACACTCTCGTTAGCTTGCTGATCAGTCACGTCAGTGGTTGTGTCGATACAGCTGGAGATATCGCTGTTGGCAGAATTCAACAAATCTCCTTCAACAGGGCAAACTGATGGACGGTCACACAACACTGTTCAACACTTTGTGTTTACACAAAGATCCCACTATAAAACTGCTACAAAGTCCCGTCTTTACACCATCTTTGCATTTTTGCACAGAATAGAACAGCAACGGCATCATGCTGCCCCAGTGTTTGATTTTAGACAGCATGCTGGCATCCCGGAAGCAATATAGGCATGACAGGCAGGACATAAAACAATATTATTGGCCTGTAGTGTGACATATATGCCACAACAGCACTTTATAAACAGTGACAATGGGGTAATGTGACCTCACTGTTTTCCAAATTTTCGGGCATTTACGGCCTTTGTTTATCGTCTATGAGTTAGCTACTAACTGCTGCTAGTTACTTTTAAAATCTCCTAGCCGTCTGTCTCACAAGGCCGGATTCCAGTAACCTCAAATTGCACACATTGAAACTGCCAATATAAAATACACCTGATGGAAAGACGTCAAATTTAGAAAAAAGGTCCCATTTATCGCATAAAAGGTTTTTAACCTCGCACGATTAAAAAGAAGCCATATTTTGCAAAACTGCAATGGAAACACTTTTTTTAGGCTTTTATAGGTTACATGATAAAGGATCTGGTTCCCTCGGGCATGATGCAGCAGGCGCCACAAGAGGAGTTATTGCATCACATAGCTCATCGAAAGTTATGCGGATCATCCGGAAGTTTTAAATCAACAACTCCTCTTTGAAATAACGGACTATCACCTCCCAAAAATCTCTCATATGTGGCCACTCTCACATATAAGGGGCTTGCCTTTCCATTATCAATCACGTAACACGCCTACGTCACCTTGGATATGAAATAATGGCGGCTAGTGCAGTGGCTGCAATATCAATAAACCTGCTAATGTTTTGAACATCCATCGCCATGCTTCTTCAAATGTTATCGCATAACATCACTCAGTGTAAACAGTCATCTCGCAATTATGTTTCATCGACATTTCGAAAACATTGCTTAATTTTTGCGCAAATCTGTAATAACACATTGTCAGAGCATCATATTTGTCGGGTCAATGGGTCCGTCATGACGGCTGTCCATTTACACACTGATTCGCCACTACTACTAACCCCGTCCCTCCATTCAGTGTTCGTACCTCTTAAAAAGAACTGCAAGGCGGCACAACATCACCAAATTCCTGATTTGAACAGGCCATGTAAGAGGGTCTTGTCAGGGATCAGGATGCACTCATGTTTACACTACAAAAGCTGTTTGGTCAAATGCATCCCAGACTTCTTCTGTAAGTGGTTTGAATAATCAGATCAAAATGTTACGCTTGTTTTTAGTGCTGTCCACAAGTGATCAGATCACCCAAAGACGCATGTTAATATCAGGTGTAAACAAGATCAGAATCACCTACATGTAGAGAGTTCCTGGATTGTCTGGCCCCGGTGGTGATCTGTTTTATTTTTAGCTCTCCGTTCCCTATGAAGGAGTGAATCCTGGACTGCTGATCTCTGTTGCAGGACTTGCCAAACACTCGCTGGACTTCAGGCTGGCCAGAGACTTGTAGCTTGCGACTGAAGTCAGGGAGCCGCACAGACCCCTCAGAGACGGCGTTTCCTCTTTACCTGAGAGACAAGACACACTCGATAAATTCTCACGTCAGAGTGGAGACCCTCCTGGACATCTGCGCTTGCTTGCAGAGGGAGACATACCTTGGTGCGGCCAGTGTGTGCCGCTCGGCCTTCCCTCCAGACTCAGTGTGTGTGCCGGTTCAAGAGACGTCTGGGAGAGGCTCATGTCCGCAGACAGCTGCTCCAGACTTTGGAAACTCTTCCTGCAAAGAGACGACTGGAGATCAGTGACAATCGTACACAACTATGTAACTTTAAAAGATATTTGCATGTCCCAGATTCACAAAACACTCAATTTACCTAATAAGTTTTATCATCATAAATCAAATACACTTTTTTTTTAATTGTGTCAGACAAAAACAGTCTCATCTCTGGACTGTGAAATTGCTTCATCAAGGCTCTTTATTTTTCAACAAATTGTCAGTTTATTGATATAGATAAACAATCTCTACTCCATGGCTGTAAAGTTGTTCAGTATGTTTTCAAAACAGTTAAATAATTCACTATAAATAACTGAGATTCATCAATAATAAAAATAATGATTAGTTAGAAGCTGGAGGACGTAAACGCAGACACATACTCTTCCCACTGTCCCGTGCTCTTCCTGTACAGCAGCGTGTCCAAGGCAACGGCGTTGGCATCCAAGACGACGGGAGACGGCCACTGATTGGTCAGATGGGCTGTCAGCTCTTGTCTGGAGCGCAAATCATTGTTCTTCAGCACCGTCCTAAGGACAACAACCGTCCAGAGTTGGAGACAATTTATTGACTGAATAAACTCTTGAACTAAAAAGAGGAAGAAGTCGATCGATGCACTTTTGAACATAATCTGGACTGTCAAGCTCCGGCAGCGCTGGTTTGTTCCGGGTTCTGGTCGGATCGCTGAACGCAGCTGTCAGAAAGTCCAGGTCAACTTGACCTGCACAAATGTAATCACTTAATATAAGAGAACATAAAAAGCTTTGAGTGGCAGTTACTGCTAACCTTTTTTCTGTTTATCTACCTATTTATTCTTCTTAAATACATGAAGCGAGTAAACAATGGTAAGATTTTGCAAAAACTACACACTCAGTCAAAAAGTTTAAAAAAAGACCAACGATATTATATACTGATACCAATGTTTAAAATAACAATTTGGCCGATACCGATGTTTCTATATTGTTGTTTTTTGTTTTTATTTATTTTTCCTTTGTGCCAGGGAAACAAAGAAATTTACAGTCTAAAAAATAAATGTTCTGTTGTTAAAGTTATTAATTCTCTCATCAAACATACATAATACATCACAATATATAATACATAATTCACCACAAATCCCTCTCTAATATCTGTTTTATATTGCTGTGAAAATGTCAACAAATGTTTCTCGCCAAAAGCAAAATTTTACAAGATTGCATTGAAGACATCATGAGAATGTTATTCATTACCTTCACCTGATGCTTATTTTTACTGAATAGAGCTTGAATGTTTCACAACATAACTCAATGCAACCTCCATCAGATAACATTTACAACCACGTCTGTCACTTTTTCTTTAAAAATCAAACCCAACACTGATTTGTTGTGTTATCTCCCGTTACCTCTGATTGAAGTTTTAACTGCAGACTCCAACTTTAAATTCTCTCTGATTCAGTGTCATTTCTCTGACCGCAGTCACTGAGTCATCACACTGCAGTTTAATTTCCAGAAATTCTGACACACAAATCCTCCTGACAGACTTTGCAGCTGAAACTAATCAAACACAGAAAAGGTTTTTCACTAATTAGAACATTAATTTAAAGACACAAACGCGGACGCAGCTTTTCCCGTCCGCTGAAAGCAACTATTGATTAAACAAAACACAAATAGCAAACCACCTCCAACCTGCAGACTTCCTGCAGAGTCCTGAATGTCAAACTCACAGCTGGATTCTGCTGAAAAGTCCTCCACCTCCTCATCAGCGACCTCACATGCACTGACGGACAAATACACACACACACACAAACACAGAAGCAGGTTGAACTCACAGTTGGTCCTGCAGCTCCAGGACGATGTACTCCAGCTGTTCCTTCTCCAGTGTGTGGGAGAGGTGTGTGTCTGCAAGGGTCTGCTGAAGAGCTTTGTTATGAGACACGGCCTCTGACAGCTGGGCTTCTCGTAGACGCACCAGCTCCTCCAGGTAACCCTGAGACAAACACACACACACGCACACATACGCACACACACACACACGCACGCACACACACTCGGTTTGTCATCTTTAATGTTGTATGAGAAGTTTGTTTTTGGACTCAAAAAAAATAAATAAATAACCAGAAACCAAGCAGCTCCATGATCCTGAATAAACCACAGAGGGAAGCAACATTACTGATATTCAAGACATAACATCAAGCTTAACAAAACATTCAAACAACTTTATTAACCCCACTAGGGGAAAGAAGTTAAGAGCAGCATGTTAAGACTACAAATACACGCACAAAAACACACACAGCAGCATTCACAATATACAACAAGGCAAGTGCACCAGGAGCCAAAGAATCGGGATATGAATAAAGTGCCAGTGGTTAATATAATGCACAATATAACAGTACAATATAAATCATACTGTATGCAGGTATAAAACACCTACAGGGAATGTTAAAGTCTGTAACCTTTTACAGTTCAAAAGTAATCTTACCATCCAATTTGTTTATCCCTAAAAAAAAGAAAATTACACACAAACACACACACACAGACTACCTTCTGCTCCAGCGCCATCCGGTACTTCTGCTCAAAGCGTTTGCACTTGCTGACCAGGTTGCTCTGCTCGGTGAAGATGGAGGCAGCGGTGGCCGTTTTGTCGGGGGTGCTGCTCTCACTGCCGCTGCTCCCCAGAGTCCTCATCTCCTCCTCGTCGCTGCTGATGCTGTCTGCACTGCACAGGGAGCCAGCACTGAGTATCATATGAGCCAGCAGGCAAACAGCAGGTCTTAGGGCCAAATCCCTCTGACAAAAAGCATTTGGCCACCAAAGAATCAGTCTCACTTTTTATAGTTAAAGGAAAAGTTCACACTGAATCGAAACTACATATTTTTCCTTTTACCTGTGGTGCTTTTTATCAGTCTAGATTGTTTTAGTCTAGATCATAAATTAGCACTTCAGGTAAGAGGAAAAAATATCTTTATTTCTATTTTGGTTTGATTTATCCCTTTAAATGTGTTTACATGATTTGTTGCAAATCTGATGTAGAAAACGATTTAAGTCAGAATAAAAATGACTTTGACTGTACAGCACACTGATGATGAACTGTGTGAGCTCACATACTTCTGAGTGAACTTCAGGTAAGGCGTGTAGTCGATCACGGCGGGGCAGCTGCCGTCCAGACCCTCTCCTTTAAGACAGAAGCTGAGACAGGAGGAAAAATTAAACCGCCGTCTCTTCTTTTACCAGATTTACACAAACTTAAACTGTAACATGCTAAGTGTAATAAAGCAGGCAAATACTCATGCAAACACACATCTAGGTCCTAAATATTATAGAACATTTAATTGGAGATCCATTTCTATTTCAGTCAAAACTTTGCCAAAAATGTGCTCCAAAAACACTACACACTGACGGAGCAGCAGGAGACCAAAAGTAGTCACAATAAGAAACAGCGGACTGTGGTTAGTACCTGAAGTCAATGGTGTTTAGTCCGATGAGCGTGTCTGCTAACAGCCCCGCCTCCTCTCCTAATATAATGGCTCCATCCTCGTAAAACCTCCTGCAGCCAACACATGTGAGCACGTTATCGGCATTAATTCAGCTCCTCTAGACTGCGTGAGATGACTGGGATTTGAATAAAAATTGGAGCAGAAAGATGCAGCTGTGACACGTGAGAATTAATCTACATGATCCTGCAGTATGCTTTCGAAATACTTTTTATATGATCACTGGAATAACCGTCTTGTGGTTGTATCCCTCCGCTAAGTAGTCAAACTGCGTTTCGAGTTTATGTCCATGTCTGTGAAAACATGGATGCTTCACACGCGTCTTTTACTCGGCAGCAAAGAAAGTCTATACAACCAGCACAGTTTTAAGGTGGACACCCGAGATGAGGGTCACCAATTCTGTCTCCCCTTCTGTTCCTGAGATATGATGTTGAGTAATGGCCAGAAAAGTGTTTTATTGAGAATATTCTGCCGTCACAGTGAAGCTGACCTTTGACCTTGTGGATATAAAACGTCATGATTTCATCATTAGACATTTGTGTGAAATTTCGGAATGATTTGTTTTCTTAGGGATTTTTTTTGGCTTCTGCCTTTAATGAAGATGGGAAAGCTTAAGTGTTAAAGGAGGAGAGAGAGGGGATGACATACAGGCCAGAATCGAACCCGCGGCCACTGCGGCGAAGACACAGCGTCTGTCCATGGGGGCGCCCGCTCGACTAACTGAGCTACAGGTCACCTCGAGCATATGAGTTTTGAATTATGGCCAAACACATGTTTAATGAGGTCATATTGAGACCAGCAGAAAAAATCAGTTCATTCTTTCGTCTAAGTTTGTGCCAACTTTTAAACGATTCCCTCAAAGTGTTCTTAAAAATATTGCGTTCACAAGAATGAGATAGACAAGGTCACAGTGACCTTGACCTTTGTCCTATGACCCCTAAAATCAAATCAGTTCATCATTGACTCCAAGAGGATATTTGCGCCAAAAGAAATTCCCCTAAGATGCTCTTGAGATATTGCGTTCATGAGAATGAGACAGACGGGCGTCTGGAGGGACAATCGAAAACATAACTCTTTGGGCCACGGCTAACGCCGCTGCAGAGGCATAAAAATGTCATGACTGCAGTGTAGGGCAAACAGTGTGCAGAGTTTATGAGCAGCACATTATAACCTGGTGGTTTTGAAGTCTCTCAGTGCAGATGAGATGTATTCTGATAATCTTTTCTCCATCAGGACCACTCTGATCCACGCCCTGCCCTGCAGAGACAGACACAGGTAACAGTGAGCCGTTAGTGACGCGTTAAGAGTTCATGACCTGGTGTGTGTGTGTGTGTGCATGTATGTATGTCTGTGTGTGTGTGTGTGTGTGTGTGTGTGTGTGTGTGTGTGTGTCTTGTTCTCACCTACGGCCTGACTGTAGAACATTAGCTCCTATTGTTTGTTCTCTCAGCGTAAGTCTGAGTCACGTTTTATGTGCATGAGTGTTCTTAACTCTTTTTTTGTTCCCTTTGTTCCTTTTCTGAGGGGATAATATGCTGCAATAACAAACCTTTCATTGTGCATTGTGTGTGCGCTGCCGGTCAGAAAATTTTGAACTCACAGTAGCAGATGTAGTCTTGTGTATATAAAAACTGGTATTTCATCTATCATTGATTTTTTGGCTAAATAACATACTTAAAAAAAAAATCAGAGATTTAAGTTATTTTCTGTCCTGCTGCCTCAGCTAATTAAATCAGATCCCAAGAGACAGTTTTTATCCTCACTTTAGCTCTCGATGATCGCACGTTCTCCATGCTCTCGATGCTCCGGATGCAATTATGAGGGACTTTACCGCAGGCGGCTTTTACATAATCCCAGAAACTCCGAGGACTCTCATAACCAAACCAAGTCGTCTGACCTGAGAGAAAAAGAGACAGGAACAGAGATTTAAAAAGCTTGAATCTGCATTTATAATGCTCTCCTGTATTGTTATACAAATGGCAATGGATGACAGTTGCAGTGGTTTTTTTTACGCATAAATTTCATTAAAGTGAAATAAATTATGCAATTATTGAACTCTAAAAAATGTGAAGAGTCCAACTTTGTGGGAGTGGAGACTTCAAAAAGCGCTCTTTAGCAGCCCAGTATTTACACTATAGTCAAAGAATAATAACAATATACTGTGTTTTACAATGAGAGTATTTTCCACCAGGGCTCCTACTTCACAACAATCTCAATAACTGGAAAAGTGATGCCTGACATTACCTAAACTTGTGTAATAAACCGATGAGTCACTGCAATTTCACATTGATATTTTGCACAAAGGCTGAGAACCGTTGTTACATATCATCCCTCTATTTCTCTTTCAATGTTCCCTGTCACTCCCTTACAGAGCATTGAGTAAATTCAGAATGCAACACAAATAATATTGCATTCTGCAAGTTTAACTATTAGGCTACGCGTATGTTTAGGGGTTTATTCCCTGCACAAGAAGGGGGTCGCTTACGTGTTTTTACCTTTGAGTCGATGACTGAGGATGTGCTCCAGGATGGAAACAAAGTTAACGAACTCTGGAGACGTGTCGTCTATTGTCTCGAAACAGGAGCGGTCCAGCAGAGTCTTCACTGAAAACCTGAACACAACAGAAGACGCACACACTGGTATTAAAATCAGTTATTGAGCCTGAAGCTTGAAGCTAATGGCTCCAGATTTCTCCTTAGTTATTAAAGTCCACACAAATATAAACAACACGTTGGCTTTGAACACAAAGAAATAAAACAATTTGCAAGAATAAACATAAACAGCACTTCAAAATAAAAGCACTGTCCTGGAAATTCACTTTTTACAAACTTGACACGTTCAAGAGTCATTTGCAGCCCGTTCAAAATGGACCCGCGCTGCATCGGCTGGGAATCACAACTTAAAGTTCAGCTTCACCAAAGCATGAAGCATTATAGGCATCCACTGAGAAGGAGGATCCAATGATAAGATGCTCGGTCCCACTCTCTACATAGATATAAAAGACTCAGATCTAAGATAACGAAAACAAAACAATCCTTATTTTCAGGTGATGGTACACTAATATTATTAATATTACACTCCACTCTGCTAACATGTCCCCCTAAATCCTACACACTGTTAACAGCTGACAACCAACCAATTCATTGTTGCCGCTCTAGCATGAACACTACTTGATGTCTCTGGTGACAGCAGGGGAAAAGGCTGTGACATGTTGCTACAGCAGAGTGGAGAAAGCTCCGATCAAGGCGTTTGGTGTTAGCGATACGGGGTGATAAGTTACGGCTTGGAGGTAAAACGGTTGTATGCATTAAAACTGTATGCATTTCAAAAAGGAAAACAAGTTGCTGCAACTGTTCTGTGATGGTTTATGAGGCTTTGATTAACATCCTTTGATGAAAACAGTTATAATGTGCTGCCCACTGTGACAGTCATGTGCACCGACCAGCTCCGTCTAATCTGGTTTCAACTAATTAGACAGGAAGGAGAGTTAATGGGCAAGGCTGCAATCGTGTGTAGTGTGTGTAGTGTGTGTAGTGTGTGTGTGTGTGTGTGTGTGTGTGTGTGTGTGTGTTGTCCAAATTCTGCCAAATTGTGTGTGTAGCCCTTAACGTCAGCTAAATAATCTGACTACATCTCTCTCTATCTCGTTGCTTAGCAGCAGGATGACCACAGAGCGAGTGCTTCCTGTGAAAGAGCAGGAAAGCAAAAGTATCTCAGCTCACATCCCTGAATAAGTGCAGGTTTTAATGACGTTTTAATTGACTTAAAATGTGAAACACTGAAATAAACTGTAACAGAAAAAACACATGTAAAATATTCTGCTGTTGATAACAACTAATGAGTGAGGGTTCAAAGTTTTAACCCAATCACCCCAAAAACATGCTGGCATTAAACATATCTGCAAACCACAGGTATGTCCTGTTTGCATGTTATTATTTAGTGGATATATTGAAAGTATATGCTGAAACTTTATGTTTAAAAAATGCTGTGGTTAACATGTGGTTCAGTCACAAAAAAACATGGTTTTGGTTAGAAAAAGATCATGTTCACTCCCCAATGGAAAAGCAGCTGTCTTAGCTAAAAAAACATGGATTTTCGTACCACTGTCACTACTAGAAAAACAGCAATGGTTCACTAAAAGCACCCACCTCAGGGGACAAAAAAGCTGCTGGAAAACAGTAACAGGTCTTTAAAACACCCACATTTAGGGGCTGAAAAAGCTGCTGGTAAAACAGCGACTGGTCCCTAAAAACGTCCACTTTGGGGGCTGAATTAAAAACTGAAAATCTGATTGTTTTTGTCTTTCTACATTGTAAAAAAAAAAAAAAGAGAAAGGAACAAATGGTTCACTTAACCAACAATGACTATGTGACTGTTGCTAGTAAGTGAAACCAAATCAGGGAAAAAAAACAAAAAGTAGGGACTGAATAAAGTCCCTTTTGGGTCAGACAATCTGAGACCAGAACTTCCACAAAACCTGTCCACCCACACCGCTGATTCAACTTAACGCTGCATTCATACGTAACATCTGAGGTTGTTTTCAACATGAAAAGTCAGTCACACACACAGTATCGCTCACTGAGGTGGTTGAAGTTTTGAAAACCCTGTTGCTAGGCGACCAACAACAATAATCAATGTTTCTTTCTTCAAAACATGGTGAATGATCCGTTTTCTGCACGTCAATGTTTGTGTTTCTGAATGAGAGAAGTTCCCGACGTGACACGATGGACACGAGATGTGACAACTCCCGAACACTGAGCCATCTCAGAACGGCCACAAACACAGCATCTGAGGATTTGTTTTCCTAAAGAGATGTTAATCAATCATATTTCATTCAGAAAATTGTGTGGTTGGATAAATAACTTCACACAGCCTCTAAAAAACACTGCAGCTCTTCTCTTCAGCCTTCAGTCTATAAAAACTTTCCCTCAGTACTTAATAAAAACCTTTTTACTGCTGACTGAAGCTGTGTTTTATGATGGCTGATGATGATGATTACATGATGGAATCTGTCCTCTGATCTCCATTAACCCTTTGAAAGCTAAGCAAATTGGCTTTATTTCCTTTAAAAAAAATAAAATTAAAAAAAGGAGAATATTAATGAACACTAGCTCCCCAGCTAACTTGGGTGCATTTAGATTTTTTTTAATATACACTGTCTATTCTTAAATAAATGAATTACAAATTAAATAAATTATAAAGCAACCACAGAAATTATCCCAAAATTTGTAAAATGTACAAGAAAATTACCTGAAAATTAGTTTTAAAAAAAAATAGGCAAAGATGGGTATGGTGCTTAAAAAATATAATAATTCTGAAACATAATTTTAAATATGTAGTTATGATAACTATAAATGTAGTTTTTCCTATTTTTTTTAAATATTCTTTTTTTGGCTTTTTGCTTTTATTTGATAGGACAGCTTAAGCATGAAAGGGAAAAAGAAAGAGGGGGAAACAAGCAGCAAAGGGCCGATGCAGGAATCGAACCTGCAGCCGCTGCAGCGAGGACATAGCCTTTGCACATGGAGTGCCCGCTCTACCAACTGCTTTTGGGCGCCCATTTAGCTAACTAGAAAGTCAACTCTGGTGCAATCAGTTTGTGGCGTGAAAGAAAACGAACCAACAACAGGATTTTATAGCAGATGTGTGATTTTAACATAATTTTAAAAGCTAAACTATGAATAAATCCTTCTGCTGATCCTTAAATCTGTCTGTGACATTATAATTGAGCTGTATGAGACCATGTACATAAACTATTTGGGCTAATCAGTTGGTAACCATAGAGACACATCTAAACGTCAGCATGGGTATTTTCCCTGATTAATAGGTCAAGGCTGTGAAAACGGCTGCGAGGTGGGTGGAGATAGAAACAGAGAACTAATCTGCATATTCATAGATACGTGCATAATTAAAAAGAGATGCATTTAAGATATTTAAAGGCATTAAGCAATTTTTTCATGGAAAATACTCCATGTTCTTTCTCTTTTTTCAATACAATTGAGTTCTGAAAACAAATATTTTCAGTAGCGGGTGTGTTTTGTTGACAGCTACAAAAGAGTCTCTGCTTTCCTCTCACGCTCACTTCCAGCAGCGATCTACACTTTTTCTTACAGCTGAAATCACCTAACAAGCAGCGAACTCACGCTGTGCAGACAAGCACTGTTCAGACACAAGCGAAACTGAAATTCTGGTGATAATCCTACAGTTTCAAAGGAGGTGTAGAAAATGATGAATAAGACATCCACAATTTGCATGCCAAACATTTCTGTCAGTGTTTAACATCGTGGTTTAAATATAATGAGCTGCAACAAGTCAATGCAGATTATACAGAATATGTTGATGGGGCTCGGATCCGCTTTAATCTGCCTGAATAATCATGTTTTTTTATGAAATGTCAGAAAAATACTATAAAATGACAATTCCAAATGTGACATTCACATAGTTTGTTTTGTCCAAACAGCAGTCAAATACGCAAGGATCTGATAATTACTATCATTTATATTAGTGATGCACTATATTTTGGCTGATGACTGATATTGATAAATCCTTTTTCCCCAACAAATTTTAGTGACCATCAAGTCTCTTATGTAGTGGAATTAAGATTATATTATTCATACTCTTATCGTGATGGTCCACCAGCAGATGGAGGCATGAAATACAAGGCTTTTTAATGTATGTAATATTTATTAACTGTACTTTGACTTAGGGTTGCTTTTTTGTACATGTTCTCTTTGTCAGTTAAAAAAAATATTGGTGTGTGATATCAGCAGAAATCAGCATGTTGGCTGATCACAGTATTTCCTTTTAAAGTCATTATCTGCCAATACTGATGACGTGCCGATATTATCGTATATGCATAATATATATATCAAAGAAAATCGTCAAATCTTTTACATTTGAGAGGCTGGGAACTGGCCGAACTCAAGCTGCTACAGTCATTAACCAAATGCCCGTCTCCCAAGCTGCTGCCTGCCTTCATCCCAGGGACACACTCCACAATCTGTACATTTACATGAAGTTAGAAAAAAAATCTAATTATTAGTCCGACTAAAACTGGACATTCAAAACATGTGTAAACATGTTAGTCCGACTGAAATCATACTAAAAAACCCACTAACACCTGCAAACAGTGAGAATGTGTACCATCAGCAGTCACACCCGGGTCAAATGAATAAATGAATGAAACCTTTATTGTCCCTTAGGGCATTTGTTTTGCACCGAGAGCATAAAAACATAAACAACAGCAGACATCAACATCCATACTCTGGATGACTCTGCTGTGGACACGGGTTTTTATCGCCTCCGGCTCCGATCGGCATTGATGGGAACACAACATCCGAGGTGAACGCAGTAATTTCAGCTTTGTAACAAGCGAGATGCAATGAGGTGCCCTCACTAATTACCATCCATCTCCTCCTAAGCAGCTAAAACACCGATACAAATACATCTGCACCGAGTTTGAAAGAGAGACTGAATAAGTAAGAGATGTAGATAGATATATGTTTTTTAAAATCCTGCTTGTTTTGGCGTTTTCCAGATTTCCTACTCCAGCTTTAAACCAACGCAACAGGAAACAAAAGAAGGAAAATGTATTCAAGAAGTTCATTTTCTCCTTCTGTTTTGTTCTGTCCTCCTTCAACTCCAGCAATATTTAATCTGCTCATTAATTTTGCCAATCCGTCATCTTCTCTCCCGCCTCCGCTTGTGCCAATCAGCGAGTCGATGGCTGGTGCGGGGGCAGAAAGAGCCGGGAACAGGACCAGAGTGGTCAGCAAGCAGCACCTGCGTCTAATTTCCCTCCCTTTACAATCTGTTCAAAGTGACGTTAATGGAGGCGGACGCACCAGGCACAGTCACACACGACAACACCTGAAACCTAAAAAATACTTTTGTTCTTTTGCAAATGGAGCAGACATCAGCTGGAGCAGGTGGCGTGTTATCAGTTTGGAGCTGTTACTCCTTCTGGGTGCCAAAATAAAAAAAATACGCCTCCATAACTTCGCTTGTCTCTGACCTTTTCTGCTCTTGTGTCTGAAACGCACCACAGGGACCGTCAGTCAGTAACTGACATGTGCCAGCAGCTCGGGGACGACCACAGATCAATACTCAGAGCGCTTTTCACTTCAGCTGACAAAGAGAGGAGGAAAAAACAGGCAGGCGACATGTGTGCACACACCTCAGCATCCATCCATTCATCTGTCAGCCGCGCTCCATATTTATTATCAAACCTTTCATTCATGAATGCAACCAGCAGCAACTTGAAGGAAACAATAATGTTAACACTGGCTGCGATATGAATGTTTATGCTTGCTCTGCTTATATCTATCTATATCTATATCTAATCTATTTAACCGCTTGACACCTGAGAAAATTAGTTAGATTAAAAAAAAAAAAAAAAAAACATGGGGAAAAAGGCAATAACCAACTTGGCAAGACACATAAAATTGCGAGAAATTAGAGAAAAATGTGACCTAAATGACCTAAAAATATAAAACTATATTTACAATTAAAATAAAATAAAAATGCAACTTGTATTTTCTTGTATTTTTATTGTTTATTTTTCTGTAATTTTCTTGCAACGTTTTACAGATTTCTTGTTTTGTTTTTTTTTTTGCACCAATTTGCAAGCTGAAAAGTGAAGAAAAGTGATGTCACTCCACATTAAAGTATTGTTACATATTTGCACTGCAACATAAAAAAAATCATTAAAAACATTATTTTTCAAATTGATTTTGATTGCTAATCCTACATTTTTATTGGGTGTGGGGTTCGTGATTGGAGAATTTGGACTCCTGACCTGAGTTTCACTATTAAATCCTGGGATTATTTTACACTGAATTGATTTTATGGGTAATTAAAAGTCAAATGTGATTGCATGAATGTTTAATGGGAGCGTGTGTAGGCTGCTTGTAGTGGGTGTATTTGTGTGTGAGTGAATGAAAAAGACAAACCACACATGATAGAGGCATTTACCTGAGGTCAGCGAGCTGATATTGAAAAATCGTTTAATATTTAATGCATCTCTTCAAGCGCACACATAATGACTTTCTGCTATGTTCATTTAAAGTCAGAATTTTAAATACGGATCCAGCTCCACGAGCTAACCTCAAACAAACGCCTCTGAAGTGATTAATAAACAAATCTGCCGTCAGACGCTGTTTCATCGTGAGATCAGAGAACAGCGGAGGGTTTCCCACCTGCACACCGTGAGCAGGTTCTTCCTCTCCACCGCGGCGCTCCTGCCCGCTCCCCGCTTGCGGATGAGATGCAGCCCCACGCCGAGCGACGCCATCCCCGGCCCGTGTCCGTCCGTCCGTCCGTGGCTGCGGGCGGAGGCGGTGTAGAGTCCCGCTCCGCTCACTCTGCTGCAGGGCAGGACCGGCAGTCTCCGTCACCCCGAAGGAAACACACGCTGCTCAGCTGCAGGAGGGGCTGAAGCAGCGACACAAAGCCCGATCAAGTCACCTGTAATACGACTTCCGTCTGGAGCCTTCAGAGTAAAAGCTCCTAGATTATGGCCTCTGCTTCTGACCCAATATTCGAAATAAAAAATATATAAATAACTATTCCTCTTGTTATACTCATACACAAACTAAAGTCTGTTCCCAAAAATGAGATTAACCGTCAAAGATTGGACTAAATTTTTAAAATATATGATCTGTCAGAGTGCCACATAAAGGTCCAGTGTGTCTGATATTGATGGGATACCACATCATACCATAAGGTATGGTACAGTACGGGAAGGTACGGTGCGGTACGGTACGATATGATATGATGCCATACGATATGATATAGGAAAATTTATCTTGGACTCAGATGCTGCGCCCATAAATGCCCTTACATGTCAATCATAAGCTGTACCAATAAATAAATAAATAAATAAATTGCACATAATTTAAATTGCACAATCAAAATAGGCTATTGCACATTCATTGCACATAACACACATTGCTATTAAAGATTTCAAGAAAGTAAAATGGGGCAGTTAACAAATGTAATTGTTAAAAAGATTACTGAGTAAATGCTCATAGCAGGATATCTTGTAGGCTAATTTTCACATTTAAATAACGGTTTTACTTTAACATAGAAATACCTATCTATTTCAAGCCTGTAAGGTTGTGTCACTCGTCATATCTACATGGAAGTTTCTCGCCATAGGTCATTCTGTTATTCTTTTACTAAATTTTAAAGTTCTAACAAGCACTACATTTGGACTACTTTTATTTTGAAGGCAGATTTGTCCAACCGGTAGTACGAGTCTGACAGTGGAGAGGATCCTGAATGAAAAGAGGTGATGATGAGCCTAAAAACAGTCTTCAGGGTTAAAGTAAAGGTGTGAATGGCTACTTATCATCCATACACAGAATATTATATTGTTTGAATGTCATGTCTGTTTTATTTTGCAAGTGTTAAATGGCTAATTCATCCGACAAAAATAATGAAAATATTGTTAAACTGATATTTTCCTCTTTAAGCTCCATATTCAAGAGTCAGTCAATAACACTTGAAATATATGGATCCGTTTTTCTCCTGTTTTTAAAAAAACAATCAAACTGAAACAGCATCAGAAAACAGTATGACTTGCATTTATGTTTTCTAGTCATTTATGTTTTCTAGTGTCCATGTGTGTTTTTAAAGAGCTGTCAGTAATAACAAGTATGAGATGACCATGTCCTGTGTTTCGATGTTTAAACATTTTGTTTATATTTTAATAACTGTGTCTTTTATCTGCCTTTAGATTCAGTTATGTCATGTTTAAGGAGAAGACCGCCATCAAGTGGCCCCAAAGACAACAGCACATTATGTCCACATCATGTCCCCGGGAGTGTCAAACACTAGAGGGTGGAGGAGGGCTGGAATTGGGGGACCAGCTGTAAATGTCTTGCACTGGTGGTCCCCTTATAGCTGCCTTAACCCAGTTTTTAAAGACTTCGTTTCTCGTGTATGTTGTAAAGCCCTCTGAGGAAAATTGTGATTTGTGATGATGGGCTTTATAAATAAAACTGAATTGAATCAAATTAAAATAGTGTGTTGTGTTTGATTCATTATATCCAGTACAGTATTTAGATTAATTTAGGGAAAGACAGTCCAATAAAACATTTAACTAACAGAATATCTCTTAAACTACCCCTGTGAATCACAAGTTTTTGGAAATTATTTTTTAAAATATGCAAATAAGGCATTATAAATCCAACTATATATGACACATGAATTAACCCCTCTGTAAAAACCTTCACTATAGAAGATATCACATAGGCCTATTGTATATATTTCTTATTCTTATCTTACTTTTGTATATGTTGTGTTGTACATTGCAGCATAATGCACATATTTTTGTTGTATTTCTGAACTTTTACATAGTAGTTTTTGCATTGTAATGTAGCATAAGACACATATTTTTATATTCGATATTTCTATATTTTTATACATTTCAAACACCCAGCATATTATAATAATTGGAACATAGTGAACATTTTGCATATTTTATTTTATTTCATGTTTTTTCTTATTTTCATATTTCTTGTTTCTACTTCTAGAATTCTCTATGCTTGCGTCAGAGCGACTGTAACAAATCACAGTTTCTGATTTCTGAATAGTTGTTAAGACAACTACAGCTGAGGAGATACACACGGAGGAAGTGAAACTGAAAAGTCCCTCTAATGACTCTTACCCACACTGGGTTCACTTCTATAGTGAATTAAACAGTGAAAATAAACTATTCCCAATTTTTCTGGGGACCCCCTGGACTTCCCTCAAGGACCCCTGGGGATCCTTGGACCCCTAAATAGTTTTGATGCATAGAACCAATAACATGTTACCGTTTGGCATGTAGAATTATCTGTATTTGAGTCCTGACTTATGTGTAAACTAAACCACAGCGGCAGCAGATGCGATCATGTGATCAGTCTGCTGACAGCATGTTAACCCCTGTGCAGAATGTGCGCTTTAGGAGACGTGAATCCAACAAACCACAGGTGTGACATTTTCCATGATGCTGGTGACAGTTTTAAAAACACTCTTTGAAAGAAACACATGATACAGTTGTAAATCTGATGACCTTTGCTGAGTTACTTATTACTTCTTGTTGAAGGTTAGGAAACGTGCTTCAGTTCGGCTTTGCTTTTACTTCAGAGCAAACGTGCAGGATTTCACAGACGGGATTCAAACATCAGTACCACAGAATAAGAGCCCTTCATCATCAACTTTTTTCTCTCAGGAAAAATTGACCAAGCATTAAGCTCTTTTACAGCAATGCCCTGAATTCACATTCATATGTGTGAGAACGATACATAATAAAAAAATTAAAAGCAATAAAATGATGAAATAAATAGATAAAAATAAATAAATAAACATCAGGAAAAAAGTAAAACTAATAGTAACAATAATAATCAGCCATGAATTAAGGGTATAATAACAGCAGATAAATATATTGATCTAAAATGGTCTAATTTCAATACCTCTTGTGACTTGTTCTGTTTATTTGGTGCAAAAAAAATTAAAAGCTAATTTAGGAGTTTAAAGAGATAAAAACAATCCTGTGGGCTTGTGTGATGAGATATGAATTTATTTTTTAAAAGAAATTTGAAATAAAACTAAAGAGTAGCTTTAGTTTTTATTCTGTGCTTTTCATACTCTCAGATATCAGTTACTCTCAAAGGAAAGTTTAACAAAGACAGGAGAGAAGGAATGAAGAGGACTTGATAGGATATGATAACACAGGGTGAAGTCTGTCTTTATGGTCCTTTATCAAGACATTGTCAGAGTTCAGCAAGAGATTAAACCATGGATACAATATGATTATAAAACTCTTCGTTAAGACCTTTTAAGGTTTACAAAATGACCATTTTAATACCTAATTCAGTGACGTCTGTCTCTCCTGTGTGGAGGAGGTCTCGACTGATGACTCTTCCAACCTATGACACAAATGGAGAAAACATTATGACTTGCAATCAAAAAATAAACTGATGATTTGATATCACGCATGCACTCAAGAATCAGCAGTGTCAATGGCACATGTTCTTACCTATTCTCACCTACTCAGTTTATCTTTGTTTATCCTTTCAGACAGATTAAGTAGAGATTCACTGTGAGAATTCTTATCGTTGTGACCTCTGGACCTTATTAAAACCGAGATCTCTTTAAATATTTCTTCTCTGCCTGCAGGAAAACAGCATTGCAAGAGAATATTAACAAAACCAGCAACCGACCCCATTACAAAACAAAGAGGACGGTTGAAACAGCGCCAGGTTTGATTCAGTCATTGATACAATTTTCAAATATTAATAATAATAATAATTTTTTAAAATTATTATTATTAGTAGTAGTAAATGGTTGTATTTTGCATTTATTTTAAATAATATCTCAACTCCAAATCCAGCTTGTGTGTTTGAAAAACATTTTTCTTGTTAAACATTTTTCTTTTTTTTCACCATTTACCACAGCCAGAGACTGTTAAAAAAATTAGTAATTGATGAGTTTTAATTTCTTGAGTGTCCTTGAAACATCTTGCATGACAAAATCAAATCTTCTGTCATAAAAATCACTTTATTCTAGATGTCTCATTTAAAATATCAGCAAAAATAACAATTTGCGCCAACCTGATCCTAAAAAAAAACAACATTAAATTGCAGTGGTGAAAAACCAAAGCTCTTTTCAACTAGTTTTCAAGCTGTAACTTTGTCCGAAGGATTTACATTTTGCTGAAGAATTTTTTTTTTTAGTAATAACTCTCACTTATGCTGTTTGCTCGTTGCATTGCTCCTATACCTGCATTTAAGGGGAATATCTTTTTTTTTTTTTTAAAGATTAGGGCCTTTTTTTGTTTTAAGAGGGGTCATGCATTTCCTTCAGTCACTCAAGGAGGTGCAATGTCAAGTATTTGTAGTTCTGGGGAGGGTCAAGATTAAAAAGAAATGAAGCCACACCCCAACCAACCCCCCTTCTCTGATAAATAAAGCACAGCCCCTAAAGTACCTTAAAACTGCATAAAAATAAAGCACAGCCCCTAAAGTACCTTAAAACTGCATTTAGAAACATTATTCAGTTTCCCCTACTGTTTTTGGTCTAGCTTATCTAAAGACAACAGGATGACAAGTTTTATGAGGGTCGTCAGTTGATGGAGGGCCCTCGGGCTATGGACCATCAGTTTGTCTCCTACAGCAGAGGACATCCACCGTCCATCACTGCTTTTCATCCAACAACACCACACGGACCTCACACCTCCACACACCGATGTCCCTCTCCTGCTGTTTGCTTTGAGTTCAGTTTGAGTTAATTACCTTTGTTTGTCGGGTGTATCTCTTGTGTGGACTCGGCTCTAATCAGGTTCCCTGGGCTACTTTGTGACAATACATGGAGATAAAAAGTATACAAAGGAGAAATGTCAATATTACTACTTCTTCAAACAAACAGGCAACCGATCAGCTTTGCAGCTTCTGGTTCTCATGTTCATTTGCATCAAGCAATGCAAAACTTGCACAAATACACCTGTAAACATTCAAAACCTGTTTTTAGGGTGGGAAAATAACTATCAGCAGGAGTGAAGATTCAGTTTTTACATGTCTCCAAAGTTTGTGAAAACTTGGATTCAAATAATGAATTCTCTCAGACAATCTATAATGTAAATGATTAAAAACAATAACTTAATTGAAAAGTCATATTACAAGAATGAAATTATAACTTTACAAGAAAAGTTGTGTCATTAAATGATTAAATGTGTACATTTAGGAGAAAAAAAAGGCTAACTTGACTTTTCTGCCATAATATGCCACTTTGTTTTCTTGTACATTTAAGAGTTTAATGGCATAATATTATAACTTTTCCTTGTAAAATTCTGGCCAGCCCATTACTCGTGAACTCGACATCTCAAGAACTCCTTCAGGGAATTTCTTAAAAATTTGACAAAATATCCGCTTAGTCTTAACAATGAACTTATAGGTCAAGGTCACTGTGGCCTTGTGTCTGTCTCTACAATATCTCAGAATCACCTTATAGGGAATTTCCTCAAATTTGGCACAAATGTCCACTTGGATTCAAAAGTTAACTGATTAGAATATGGTAGTTGAAGGTCAAAGGACAAGGTCACTGTGATATTATAACTTTCTGCAGAAACACCTCTCTAGCCTTTATTCAACACTATAACTCAGCCTATAATAACCCTCTGAAATCTTTTTTTGCTGCATTCAGACGCTTTTCACAAATATTTGAACAACCCCAACTTTTCCAGAAACGCCCTGCATAATGTAGGCTAATAAAATATACTAATTATACGGATTATAATGATTAGGTATGTTAAATTAATTGTAAATTATTTTACAGAATTATGATCAATTTTAAGTAGTTTATTGGGTCCATTTTTTCTATTTTTTAAAATATTTTCTTTTACTTTCACGGTTTTTTTTGTTCTGTTTTGTATTGTATTATTATTATCATTATTATTATTATTATTATTATTATTTTATCACTTAAGATAATTTTCTCATACTTTTTCAAATTTTCGTGCTAATTTTTAGGTAATTCCATGTGAAGCTGCTCTTCGCCTATTTCCCATGTTTCTGAAATAAATCAAGCCAATCGATCTTCCCGTCTTAAACACGAATTGTGTTCGTCTCCTTTGACTTGGGTGAGGTGAAACATACAGGTTTATGGCATGGAAACACACTGTACCCTCAGCCGCGCCCCTCTGTGCTGCTCACAGACTTCAGTCAGTATGATCAGGACTCTCCAAGAGACGCATAAAAAACGCGAACGAGCAAAGCGCGAGTAAAATCTGCACGTTATTTCTCTGCAGAAGGCAAGAGTCAGCGCTTTCATCAAACCCACAGGCCTGTCCTGCGATAGAGACAAGCAGAGATAAAGACACGTGAGGAGGAGAGACAGGAGGAGGAGGAGCAGGAGAAAGGGCTGGACAGACGCGCGTGTGTGATCACTTCTGTCAAAAAATAGACCGGAGGACTGACAGAGGTCGGTGGTGCAACAGTGGGTGCCCTAACCTGCTGTTTTTTCCATTTTGTATTTTATTTTACTTTTCCCCTTTAACCTCCACGTGTTTTGTCCCAAAACAGTCAACTGTTAAGCCTTTGCAAGGAACCACAGACTGAGCCAGTTAACCAGAGGCCGGTGATTTGATGGATTTTTTTTTTTAATCTAAGAAAGGATAATAAAAATTGTTCATATTGAGACGTGACATTATCAAACCCAAACATGGAAGGGAAGGACGAAATGGAAATGCTGGATGCAGCCAAACACGAACCAAACGGAGATTTAAGGTAAATACAAGTTAAATTCTCGCTTTCTTTCAACAAGTTTAGCAGATTTCAAGGTTTTAAAACGGCGCCTAAAACCTTGACGAAGTGTCTCACTTATCTTTTTTTCAATGCAAGTAGACGTTATATTAATGCACCATGCTTATTATATCATCCAGTGAAAGCAAGAAGGATGAAAAGGAGAAAGAAAAGGAGATGCCCATGGTTGGCCCCATTGCTGTGGTAAGCTCATTCATCATCAGTCATCTGTCTATCCAAACCAGGTGTTTATGCACTGCAATTATTCAACAGAGGAAATTAATATAACTTCATTTAATTATTTCTACTGTTTTCACTCTAAACAAGAATGCTACTAATGGTTCCCTTTGACATGTGATTACAGCATAATCTGTTTAGGTGCTATAGTGTATTGCACCCCTCTTTTAAAGGTGCTCTATAGGCCACACTGTCATGGTCACATAGTGCTATAGGTTGTAAAAACCGCAAAGGTGCCATATGGCAGCATATTGCTTTTTAAATATTTGAGTCTGTGCACCCTCAAGTGATGTCAGATAATACCAGGGTGGAGTCCATATGCTTCTAAATGACACAATCGCTTAAAATGTAAATGGTTTACAATAATTTCTTATGAAATGTTGGCTTAAAGGTTCAGAATCCTGAACTAAATGTTTACTGAGTAACACAATATGTCTCATATGTGGGATATTTACTGTGCACATTGGCAAAAAGGTTGAGAGCTGCTGCTTAAGTGTGTCATCCTCTAGAAATATACTGCTTATACGTTGTGTTGTTTTAATGTAGTGTTTTTACCATTTCCTAACTAAACTGAATGAGCCTAAACTAAACTAAGACAAAGAACCAGTGAGGAACCTCTAAAGAACAATACAGAGCCTAAAATGTTCTCTGTTCTTTAGCTTAGCTCATAGTTTACCGGGGAAAGAACCACTAGAGAACATCTAAAGAACCAAATAGAGTCTTAAAAGGTTATTGACAAGTTGTTTAATTTAGTTTAGTGGGGAAAGAACCAACAGAGATTCTCTAAAGAACCACAACGAGGCTTAAAATGTTCTCTACTAGTCTTTAAGTTAAACTTAGTTACCTGGGGAAAGAACCAGTAGCGAACCTCCAAGGAAAGGGGCTTAAAATGTTCTCTATTGGTTCTTCAGTTTGGTTTAGTTTATCTTAGTTTAGTTTTTTGGGAAAAGAACCAGTCCAGAACTTTTAAAGAACCGCAGAGGGGTTTAACAGGCTCTCTGTTGGTTCTTTGGGTTAGCTTAGTTTACTGGGGAAAGAACTGGTAGATAACCTCTAACTAACCATGGAAATGTTCTCTATTGGTTCTTTAGTTTAGTTTAGTTAAGTTGAGAAAGAACCCATCCACAAGCTCTACAGAACCATAAAGAGGTTTAACGGGCTCTCTGTTAGTTCTTCGGTTAATTTACTTGAGTTTTTGGGGGGAAGAACCAGTCCAGAACCTCTAAAGAACCATACAGGTGATTAAATGGCCAAATGCTTGTTCTATAGTTTAGTTTAGTTTACTTAAGAAAAAAAACCAGTAAAGAAACCTTTAAAATGACCAAACATAGGCTGAAAATGTTCTCTACTAGTTCTTCATCTTTCATTTAGTTTATTTGGGAAAGAATCAGCAGAGATCCTCTAAAGAACCATACAGGGGCATAAATGGTTCTTCAGCTTAGTTTAGTGGAACCAGTAGAGAACTTCTAAAAAACGCTTTTCTGTGTGTGATATACAATCCAATAAAAATGTTACGTTATGTGTGTGAAACAACAGAAAATAGGGACTGCTGTTTTGGTTTTTAGAAGAAGAGACTAATACTTGTGTTGTAAGGCTGTAAGTGGTTTGATCTTACAAGCATAACAGCACTGTGTGTGTGTGTGTGTGTGTGTGTGTGTGTGTGTGTGTGTGTGTGTGTGTGTGTGTGTGTGTGGTAAGAGGAGGAGGGTGGGGGAGAGGATGGAAGTGTGACACATCCTCCTGTTGTTCGACTCCACCTGCCCCCCGCTGTGAGAATATAATAGCTGCGCACAGTTTAAAGTCTTTGCCCATTCTGAGTGAATAATTCAACATTTCTGACTTTTCAGAAAATAACCAGGAGCATCTACAGCACACAGATACTGATCTCTGCTGCTCTGTCTTTGGTCTTGTGTAGTTCAGGTTTGCGAGCACCTTGGACATTGTGTTGATCTTGGTTGGGACAGTGCTGGCCATGGTCCACGGTGTGTTGCTCCCTCTCATGTGTATCGTGTTTGGGGACATGACAGACAGCTTTATAAAGGACTCTGCAATGCATAACAACATCAGCCACCACAGTGAGTTTTCAGTTACAGACACCGGCACACCTAACTGACTGAAATGAATAATTAAACATAAAATGACACCTTTTAACCACGTCCTTTGGTACTTTTTGTCTTCAGATATGCCCAACATACATGTAAACAGCACCTTACAGTCTGATATGACGAGGTAAGACTTTATGTGATCATTATAGTGTGAAAATATCAAATGTAATGTTGTTTAAGAGGTTCGTAAAGAATATAATGTAATAGAACAGAATTATATTTATATATTGATATTCTTTACAAAACTCTTAACAAATATTTTAAAAAATTTATCAACATTACATTCAATAGGCAGAAAGATCAGGAATCTTCCAGCGATTACACATAAAATAGCATAAATTCTTAGTAATTTATGCTATTTTATGTCTGTTTTAGTTTTTTAGGCATTTTTCCTCTCACCCAGTTGCAGTTTTACTATGTTTGGTGTTGCACTGTTTTAAAATAAATTTAAAAAGTCAAGATCATAAATTAAATGTCTTTACATTCATTTGATTCTCAATGAAGACAAACTGGTGAAAATAACATTTCCTTGTTTAAATGGGCTTCAATATTGTTTTGAAATGCAAAATAATGGAATTTTTAACATTCGATTAAAAATGCAATTAATCACGATTAACTACTGTAATTCATCATTTAATCTGATTTTAAAACTAATCGTCTGACAGCCCTGGTCACAGTATTTTTTTCTTTAAGGTTTGCCATCTACTACTCCATCATGGGTTTCGTGGTGCTGGTGGCAGCCTACGGGCAGGTGGCCTTCTGGAGCCTGTCAGCCGCCCGGCAAGCCACACGCATCCGCAAGTTGTTTTTCCACCGCATCATGCAGCAGGACATCGGCTGGTTCGATGTCGTCGAGACGGGAGAGCTCAACACGCGTCTCACAGAGTGGGTGGCAGACAAACTCCATTTCATATGCAGGAGTATTATTGTAAAGAAGAGCTGCAACTAACTATTGTTATCAAAATTTAGTTTGCCATTTAAGTATCTATGTGAAACTTTGTCAGTGTGGAGAGTTAAGGAGTCACATGCTGATATACGTCAGAGTTAATATAAACAATTATTTGATGTTTAGCAGTCGGGGCACCACTGCAACCAGCAGTCAAAAAGATGAACAAAAAATTAAACATCTAAATTTTTGCTAAATAATTCCCTGTTGACCGCCTGATGAAGAAGGATTTCTCTTATTATCTCAATATATATGATCCTTCATCCAAAGTAAAAAAAAAAAAGTTTGCTCTTAATGCACTTTTACTGTTTTGACTTTTGTTTAACATTTCTAATTAATTTATGTTTCTTTTATTTGTTGTCCACCCCTGGCCTGTCTGCAACTAATTTCCTGATGTATCTGTATCCATGTTCAGTATAATGATTTTTTATATATATATATATATATATATATATATATATGTGTGTGTGTGTGTGTGTGTGTGTGTGTAAAGCACTTTGAGCTACATTTTATGTATAAAAGGCTCTATACAATTATATTTTTTTATTATTATCATTATTACTAGTTATCGCCTAACAGCAAAATGGTTTTCCTTTCATTTATCATACATAAATGTTGCAGTTTTCTGAAGATAATTTGCTAACTTGTTTGTTTGTATTTGCATGTGCAGTGATATTTACAAGATCCAAGAGGGTATTGGCGACAAGGCCGGGAAGCTTATTCAGGCCTTCTCCACCTTACTGTCAGCCTTCATCATCGGCTTCATCAAAGGCTGGAAACTCACTCTCGTTATCCTGGCTGTGAGCCCGTTGCTGGGAATTTCAGCAGCACTTTTCTCGAAGGTAAGCGTCTCTCTATCGTCTTTGTGTGGCTTTTTTAAAGCTGCAATATGTAATAAAAATACGTTGCTACCACTTGGTCCATAAAATCTAAATTTACAGTAATCAGTGATATAATAAAAAGCAAGCTACTAACTAACAGCAGGTTAGCAAGACCAAAGGAGCAAGAAAACAACCATCATAAAACCATATATTGATGCCACTCGAAATGTTTCTCAGTACCATTTGTATTGTCATTAGTTGCACCGAAGATACATTTTGCTAAATAGCCAATGTTGGATATTACTTATCAATCAATAGCCCTTTTCCAACTGCACAAAAAACCATTAACACTCGCCAAAATCTGACTTTTTTTGTATAATGGGAAAGTTAACAGTTGGCATTCACACCCAGAGAGGGTGGGCAATATGGCCTTAAATAATATGACAATATTTCAGAGTAATTTTGCAATAGTGATATTCTTGACAATATGACAAAAATAGAGAATATTTGATTAGTAATTTCAAGAACAAACAACTGAAACAAAGAGTAATAGCTTTATATGTCAATATAAACATAATAACTTAAAATATTCAGTAAAAACTAAACAAAAATTATCTAATTTCTTTAGAGGAGCTGCAGACAGAGTTTAGTCTGAGCAATAAATCTAAAAGAGGCTGTTTTTAAAACATTCGGGATGCCCCAGCCAAACAGCGTCACTTTTCTTATCATATTAGGAATTATACAGGTATTATCGTGAATGACTTGATATGGCACACAGCTAACACCTCGGTCAAATAACTGCTGTCATCATGGGTATTTATTAGCTCTGGCTGCAGTTTGCTTCAATTGAAACAAACCAGTCAGACGAACACCCAAATTTTAGCCCCTTTGCCAGCAAGGCAAAGGCAATGAGAGGCCGCCACAAAATACGGTCCGTCTTCACTGAAGCAGTGCTTTTGTATCATTCCAAATTTAGTGTACACAAGTTTGAGAGAAAGACCAAATATAGAAGACTTAATAAACTGCCATAACATTTTCACAGGCCTCCATGCTGCTTTCTACTGTTTACTAATTTGTTTTTTGACCTGTCTGTGCGGTTGAACGTGACAAACTATAAAACAAACATACATACACACTAACACACAGAGAGGCATATTTGTCTGCTGCAGAGCAGTGTACACAGCTCTGGTCTACTGGCAATGGGAAATCAGTCTATTGCCTATGTTTAGTGGGTTTTGCCATGTTTGAAAAACCCCAATTCTAGTGGAAAAGAGATTTAAATGAGAAGTTCACCATTAAACCTCTTCTTTTTACTCCCCAGGGGCTCTCTCAGTGGTGGAGAACCACATCAATGTTTACTCTTGTTTTGCATCACCTTTTGTTACTTTGCTTTTCTTTGCTGCCAAACCTGTTTTCTTGCCATTAGTGGTTGTGAGTGGGAGTGAAATACTTTTTTGTTCTCCTCAAAGCCAGACTCCAATATTATTATTATTATTATTATTATTTTCTTTTTTTTTTTTTAGTAAAAATGCATTTATTTTGGAGGAAAATATACATGTATGGCATACATGTGTATGAATGAGACTTGGATTATACTGCACGAGTTTCATGAGAGTTGGTACAGATGTTTCGCTTTAGATTTTCTGTTGTTAAACAGACCACCACCATTGATTTTAATAATAACTCGATACCGGACCAAAGATGGTACTTTTTCATTCCAAGAAATAGCATACACCCGAAAAAGTTTTCTAATTTCTGGGATTACTTTCATTCCTAATAGCATAATGTCTTTCTCTATGTTGATGCAGGTGCTGGCGACTTTCACTACAAAAGAGCAGAGTGCATACGCTAAAGCTGGAGCTGTGGCAGAAGAGGTGCTCTCTGCTGTCAGGACAGTGTTCGCCTTCAATGGTCAGGAAAGAGAAATCAAAAGGTACGTTTATATGCTGTATGTACAGATGGAGGTAATCCACCAGGGATTCTCAATTTGTTATCTAATGGATATATGACACAAGCCCTTATTACAGAGATTGTGCTACAGGGCTGCTACAAAGTCTCTTCTTAGAGCCATACTTCCATTTTTACACGAAGCCACACAACAGCGGCATCATGCTACTCCAGTGTGTGATTCATGACAGCATGCCAGCATTGTGGAAACAAAAGGCAGACGGGCCTGACATTTAACGCAACAGCTTTGGCCCCTAGTGTAACATATAACATACACATTGTCAGTGCTTTAAAAACAATAGCATAACATGGCAATAATAATCATTTACGGTCCCTGTTATACAGCAGCTGATCCCGCCCCCTGCATGGAGGTAGAGCTCTGATTCTCTTCCCAAATCCAGTTGGGCCCAGCCCGACCCACTGAGATCAGGATTATCTATTTACGAAACTGCCACGAACTGTCTTGTGCTTGAATCAAGTGACGTAACATGGAAAATGTTGAGAACTGGTGGAGGGGGGGGGGCTGCAAGGCAACTTGGCAGCATTTGCTTCTGCCTCCCCAGCAGTGACAGAGATGTGAAATATCTGCTGGGATTGCTGTCAGGCCCCCCAGGTCTCACAGTTCAAGCCAAACATGACTGATAGTAAATAAATAACAATTAAAATGCACCGACCTTATAGCTGAATATCAGTGCTGGAATATCCAAATGCAAAGTGTTTTGCCTTCAAATCAAAACAACAAGTTTAGATAAATCATAAATCTAATGGAACGATTTTACAACAAATGTGGTTATTCTCTATTCAGCAAAGCAAAACATCTGTGCAGGCCAAATATATCTTGGTTTACAAAGTGATCAAAGTCTAGGAAATAGCCCCTGCAAAGCTGTAACTGGATAAAACCCATCAAAAACCCATAGAATTAGATTAGTGTTTTCTACTGAGGAGCCATTTGTTGATGCCGAAGGGTCCTGTTACTGTCAGAACAATCTAATTTATATTTAACTTCCCATTGAGCTAGCACTCCTTTATCGAGGGCCTTCTTTGTTTTTCATTCATCTGCTGGTTTTACAGCTTCATACTGAAAGACAGAAACAGGTCAAATAGCACTGTTAAAATCTGCTCTGAGATCACGGGAGTGACACAAAGGAACCTGAACACTTTGTGTGACCAACAAATCCTCCAGAAAGCGACATTCTGCAATTTGTCTTTTAAATTCTCTGTAAATGTTTTATGAATTGTTTTTATTTATTTTACTTTATATTTTAAATTTATTTAATTAATTTTATTTATTTTACTGATAATCAAACTTAACTTTATTATATTTATAGATTCCTTTATTCCACTGAATAACTGTTTTTTTTATTAATCTTTTTTGTCTGCATGTTACTGTATCTTTATGGTGTTGGGGAATAAATAGTTACATGTAACTTCTTTTAGTAATTAAATTACAAAATAAATGTAATTTTAATAAGTTGCAGTTCCTGAGAAACAAAAAATGTAATTAAATTACAGTTATTAATCAAAATGTTGGTGATAATTTTGCTACATCTTTTTGCCATGCAGGAATACCTTCCTTTGGTAGATTATTTTGACAGCGCGGGTCAGCAAAGCTGTTGAGACAAATTTAAGCAGAACAATTATGCACTTGACATTTTACGTCTTTTCAGCTTTATTGCCCAAAACATTTGTTAGAGAAGTAATAAAATGTTGTAAATTACATTACTTTGATGAAGTTATTAAAATAAAGTTTTACATTATAAACAGGGTAACTAGTAATCTGTAACCTATTACATTTTAAAAGTAACCTTCCCAACACTGTGTGTACACAGCAAGCTGTAAATTGACCCTAGCAGGATTGATAAAGTTGTCTTAATCTGGATCTCCTTCTTCTGCCTGTTGCACCACAGATATAATAAGAATTTGGAGGATGCGAAGAGCATGGGAATAAAGAAGGCGACGTCTGCTAACTTATCAATGGGCTTCACTTATATGGTGGTCTACCTGTCGTACGCTCTGGCTTTCTGGTACGGAAGCAAGCTCATCCTGGATGGGGAGTACACTATTGGAAATTTACTCACTGTGAGTAGACATTTTTTTCCATTAAAACTTAAGGGGCCAGATGCATAAACAATGTGTATGAATAAAACACCATGCGTACGCCTCTTCCCAAACATAAACTGGTATTTGTGAAGGGGGAATTTAGGGTGAGAATGTGCGTACCCCACGCATTCTTCAGAGCAGGCGTACACCTAGTTTTACACTACACTGCGTTCTGCTAAATGTCAAAGGTGCATTTATAAAGTTGATCTTAAATTATTTATGCGTGATCCATTTCAGCATTATTTGTCATTTACAGTCATCTCCCTATTAGCAGTTTTAATTTTATCATGTGGAGCACTTTGTAAAGTTTGTTTCCACATGAGTGCAATAAATGAATCATTGATCCTTCTGACATTTAGTA
This sequence comes from Plectropomus leopardus, assembly GCF_026936395.1. Classification (NCBI taxonomy): domain Eukaryota; kingdom Metazoa; phylum Chordata; class Actinopteri; order Perciformes; family Serranidae; genus Plectropomus; species Plectropomus leopardus. Next base: position 28,514,781 of record NC_142186.1, read on the forward strand.
ATAATGACAATCGAGATTTCCCCACTACAGCGATTAGCAAAAATGTGATGAATTTGTGGTGAGGACACAACAAAAATCCACAGCTTTGCATAATAGCAGCTGCTCTGTCACCGATGCAACACAGTCGGTGAAATTGCACACTGTTTGCTGTATTTTTGACTGACAGGTTTAATGAATGGTGCACATGTGCAAATATGCAAACAGCTGTTTAAGGGTGTTTCTATGTCCATTTATGGTGAACTGTGGGTTTGAAAATAAGGCTTGTGCCCATGCTTCCTGTGCCACAATGACTGAGATTTATAAATCAGAATCAGGCGTACACACAGCTTTATAAATCTACAGTTTTATGTATCTGGCCCATGGAGACTCTGATAGAGAAGGCTACTGCAGCTAACACTGATTTGTGTGTGTCTTCAGGTGTTCTTCGTCGTGCTTATCGGAGTGTTCACTTTGGGACAGGCCTCTCCTAACTTCGAGACCTTTGCCAGCGCCCGAGGAGCTGCACATAAAGTGTACAGCATTATTGATCACGTAAGGAATGCAACATTTTCCCAAAATCACACACACATCAAAAGATTTGATTTAGATCTGTGATAGTCATCTTATAGCCTGCAGGCCAAATCTGGCCCCAATAGGATGCCAGGTGGCACCCCAATCATTTTCTAGTTCACAGTAAAAAATAAAGTGATTCACACTGGGAATTATTTTTGTACTTTTAGTGTACAGAAGATGCCAGTGTGCATAAAACAGCATCGAGATAGAGCTTTTCTATCAAAAAAAGTGACAGCGGAGGATCCCTTGCACCCCCCAACAGAGGTCCTATCTAATGTCCTGTAATCCAGAGATGTCCAAAAATTCTAGAAACATCCTAAAATCCTTGAAACATCCTTAAGTCCGAGAAACATCCCAAAATCAGAGAAATGTCCTAAAATTGGAGAAATGTCTCAAACTCCCGGAAACGTCCTTAAACCCAAGAAACACCCTTAAATCATAGAAATAGCTTAAAATCCTAGAAATGTCCTAAAATTCCAGAAACATCCTAAAATCCCTAGATAAAATAAAAAATCCTAAAATACAAGAATGTCCTAAAATCCAAGAAACATCCTAAAATCTCTGAAATATCCTAAAATCCCAGAAACATCCTTAAGTCAGAGAATTATCCAAAATCCCTAGAAAAGTCCTAAAACATCCTAAAATCCTAGAAAAATGTATGGGGCTACTGTAACTGGCCCCTGGCTTCCTGTCATTTTACAAAAGTGGGCCCCAAGCAAAACAAGTTGAGCATCCCTGATTTGGACGTTTTTGCTGCTGTACAGTTGTCAGTTTGTATTACCGAGCACACAAAGTTGCACTCTGGCGCTGTGGGAAGCCACTTTGATGCAGCCGACAGCTTGGAGTCAGAGATGCTGGATTTTGCTCTAATTAGAGCACCTGCTGTCGGGTCATTTGGTTGATGTTGCACAGCTGTGGCTCTCCCCTTCCTGAACTTACTGTGAAAACACCAGGAGGTGAAATAAGGTCTTTATTTTACAAATACTGCACCGCTGTCATACATGTACATCATCGTCTCGCCATACACGTCTTTGACTATCGTGAGCAGGTTTAAAATGTTCCGCATAGCTTCAGGAGCATGCAGCAGTTTGTTTAAGGAAAACACTTGAAGGTTATTTCAGATGGTTTTGTCTTAAGCTATTCTGAGACCCACCTGCGTGTAGTTTGCTTTTTGTCAAACTTTTCACTGTGACAACAAACTTAAGTTAATTTAGAAGCACAGATACAGGATGCTGTCACAGTTCAGGTATAGCAGGTTTGGACCCAAATGTAGAATGTATAAATAAGGCAGCAGGATGATGAGGTGACTTAACATTCAAAAATTAAAATTACAGGAAGCAGTCAGACAATGAAGTCAAATCCAAAAGACCAAGGGAGCACTGTGATATAAACTCTGAAAAAACAGGCAGGAAACAAGAGGTATAAGAGGTGACAGCAAACTGACAAAAGACACAAGACGAGCAGGGTGATTGGACACAGGTGGACTAATAACTGTGGCAGAAAACAGGCGGGAAAACACACAAAGGCAGGAAGTAAGGAAGACATATAACATGAAGTGTGTATATCAAAATAAAACAGGAAGTACTACACAATAAAAAAAGAAAACAAACACATCATGACCACCGAACACAAGAAAACAGATAGTACACTGTAAGAAAAAAATATTTTTTATCTAAAAAAAAGTTAGTGTCCAGGCTGCCTTGAATTTTTAACTGAATTTGAGAAGAAAAGTTGAATCATTACAAAATTACCTCAACTTGTCTTGTCGCATTCAGTCATCTCCAAATTTTACAGCTAACCTTTTCAAGTTAGAATATTTTCTTTTCAAGTAATATAACCAATCAAGATATATTTTCAGTCTGTAATGGAAAAGTCTAAAGATCTATGGGTGTAGAAAAGGACTGTAAGAGATGTATGTTGCACACATTAGTACATCTGTTTGCACATGAATAAAAAGAGCAGTTAGCACACAGCCCGAGGCAAAACTGAAAAGAGTTAAACCTCCGCTCCGTCCTCTTAGCTCGAACCTGATGGACACACGGTTCACAGGGTTCACGCAGATCCTTAAAAAGTCTAAAAAGGCATTGACATTATTAATTTTTAAAAAAGGCCTTAACTGGTATTAAAATGTCTAAAATCGATCCTCGTGTAGTCTTAATTCTTACAGGATACAGTAACTAAGTGAAGCACTTACATTTTTTCAAACTTAGCACGATGGGATTCTCACATGCAAAGTAAAAAAACACAAAATCGCTAAAACTCGCCTACAAACAGCAAGTATTTCCCAGTTTTGTTCTACCCTCGTCTGCGATACACCCACAAAGTGTTTTTATTTTTTCAACATTTAAAGATTATCTGATTTTTTTTCACTGAAATAGAAAAAAAATCATGTTTCAAATTACAGTAAACAATTTGGCATAATTCTTAACTGTGGGTCAATGATGTCACTTTTTTTTTGTCTTTTTAAAAAAATATTTATTTATTTCTTATTGAAATACTGGTCTTAAATTTCATTTCAAGTGGCACAAAATGTCTTAAAAGTCTTAAGTACAACTTGCCTTAAAGCAACATTTTGCAACTTTTAGTTTCTTGAGATGTTTCGGTCAACAATCAACCAAAAGTTGCATAATGTTGCTTTTAGTAGGAACCCTGCGCACATTAACGCTCTCCCGCTGGACTTAAGATCCACTTACGTCTTTAGTCTTACTTATTTTCTATTTAAATATATATGTCTTGTGAAGCGCTCTGTTACGTCTGATCAGCTCCAGAAAGGTGTTTTACTGTCCAGTCTGAAACACACAGAAGAATGAGGCCTCCAGCAGGGACATAAAACGTTCTCAAAGTCTCCGGAAAACACAGAGCTCAACCTTTTAGGGAGAATAGCTGTGTGTGTGTGTGTGTTTAACCGCAGTGAGAGAAGCAGTGAAAACACAAAGAGCTGCAGAAAAAACATCAGCCCACCAGCCTTCCTCCCATTGTCTGTTTGAGGTTGTGATAAAGATCAGGTTCTTTATCCAAACTACAAACCACGACAGAGCTGACTTTTTGAAGTAAAGATGAAGTTAACTCTTGTCTCAACAGGAACCCACCATCGACAGCTATTCAGAGGCCGGCTACAAACCCGACCACATCACAGGAAACATAGAGTTTCAGAACATCCACTTCAGCTACCCCTCGAGGCCGGACATCAAGGTGCGTTCCCCAAAGAAACCGTTAACTCGACTCTCAAACAAAGGCTGTAGAACTTCAACCTGTGTCTCATAACTGACATTTTTATAATTTATAGGTCTTAAATAATTTGTGTCTGAGTGTGAGGAGCGGACAGACCATCGCCTTGGTGGGTAGCAGCGGCTGTGGTAAAAGTACCACGATCCAGCTGCTGCAGCGGTTCTACGATCCTCAGGAAGGAGCTGTAAGTGATATATATAAACCACTTTATTCAAAGGATTGATTCGTCAATACAGTTAAGACTTAACCCTCTGTGGTACACATTATGATGCCAGCTGGTTAAAAAAAACTTGAAATGGGTTTTTAGGCCTCTCCTCTGAGGTCGAAGGCATCGTGTACGTATGTCGACCCATTCTTGTGAACGTGATATCTCAAGAATGCCTGGAGGGACTTTCTTCAGATTTGACACAAACATTTACTTGGACTTAACAATGAGCTGATTAGATTTTGGTGGTCATGGGTCAGAGGTTAAGGTCCCAATGATTTCATCTGTCTCATTCTTGTGTAACGTGATATCTCAAGAACACCTTGAGGGATTTCCCTCAGATTTGGCACAAATATTCGAGCGGGCTCAAAGATGAACGTATTAGAATTCGGTGTTCAAAGGTCAAGGTCCCACTGACTAAAGATTCATCTCATTCTTGTGAATGTGATAGCTCAAGAAAACCTTACAGGGATTTCTTCAAATGTCAAGGTCAAAGTCACCTTGACCTTGTCTGTCTCAGTTTCTGAATGCGATAGTTCAAGAACAAATATCGCAATATCTAAAGATAGCGTTGAGGGAATTCTCAAATTTGGCACAAACACCCTCATGCACTCAAGAATGAACTGATTAGTATCTGGTGGTCAAAGATCAAGGTCATGATGATCTCATAAAACATGTTTTTGGCCATAACTCAAGAAATCATAGGCTCAAATTTCACAGAAATATCTAATAGGATATAATGATGAACATGTGATATTTTATATCCAAGTCAAGCTTTCAGTGTCTTGGTGTGTGTCTTTCTTCACGTACTGTAAGCTGCCAAGGGATTTAAATAGCCTCCAGAAAGTCATGTTACAATATAAACAGTGCTGGTGGTTTAAGGTAGGGTCCTGGCTCTTTTTCAAAATACTGCAACATAATTGAGAATGTATGGGGTGTTATGGGTAAAAATGGGTAAGTAACCCAAAGGCAACACTGTATCATAGGAGTACTCCATCCATATAGCATTGCACTTCTATAACATTGCTAGACTCTCAATAGGTACATTAAAAAACACTGCTATTTTAACAACAACAGGAGATGGTGTTTCAAATACACATTGTTATGTTTCAATTTAGAATAAGTTTTATGTTTGTTTGACTCTTGCATTTTAGGTGACTATTGACGATCACGACATCCGTACTCTTAACGTCCGCTACCTGAGAGAGATGATCGGAGTGGTGAGTCAGGAGCCCGTCCTCTTTGCCACCACCATCTCTGAGAACATCAGATACGGCCGACTTGACGTGACGCAGTGGGAGATCGAACAAGCTGCCAAGGAGGCGAACGCTTACGACTTCATTATGAACCTTCCTGATGTATGATTGTTTTTATGACTCCCTGTCCTTTGTTCTTATTAAGAAGTCTGTCCAACACTTGCTAATATTGAGACTCTTGTCGCTGAGCAGAAGTTTGAGACGATGGTTGGAGACCGAGGGACACAAATGAGTGGAGGACAGAAACAGAGGATTGCGATTGCTCGAGCTCTTGTCCGCAACCCGAAAATCCTTCTGTTGGACGAAGCCACATCTGCTCTTGATGCTGAGAGTGAGACCATTGTGCAATCGGCACTCGACAAGGTACAAATATGCATGAACACATGCTCCGCCTTGTCCAGAACACAACTACAGGGTTTACTTTGCAGTTTAACTCTGTGCTTTTCAAAGAAAACCAGTTAACCTTTGGAAACCTAAGAAATTGGCTTGATTTCTTTCAAAAACATGTCAAGAAGGCAATGAGCATCGAAAGAAGAAATTCCCCCAAAATTAGCAAGAAATTAGTAAAATATACAAGAAAATTACCAGAGAATTATCTAAACAAAAACGAAACAAACAAGGAAATGACCCGGAGGAAAGCGGGGGCGCTGAAATGGGTCACAATATATTAAAACGTGTCACTGCAAGCACAATTTTAACTCCCTCTCCCTCATATTTCTGTGCGCAGGTCAGATTGGGTCGTACCACCATCGTTGTTGCCCACCGCCTTTCAACCATCAGAAATGCGGATGTTATCGCTGGTTTCCAAAAAGGAGAAGTTGTAGAGTTGGGGACTCACAGCCAACTGATGGAACATAAGGGAGTCTACCATACGCTGGTCACCATGCAGGTAACACAGACACACACAAACGCTTTGACATGTCATCTGTTTGGTCTGGAGCTCAAGGGGAACTTTCAGAGCGGTCAGTCTTTGATATTGTTTGTTTCTGTGGTTTCCTCTTGTCGCTTTTTGTCGCAGACCTTTCAAGAACTAGAGGAGCAGGTGGAGGAAGAGTTTGAGCCTTCTGCGGACGGGAAGAAGAGCCTGTTAGCCAGGTCCCCCTCTCGGTCTTCTCTGCACAGGAGAAAGTCCACAAGGGGTTCCTCCTTCACTGGCTCAGAGGCAGATAAAGAGGAGAGAGAAAAGTTCAAGACGAACGATGTGGCAGAGGTGAGAATTGCTGCAATATCTCTTGGGTTTGAGCATAGACTGTATATAGAGATGGACAACACGTCATCACTTACCCCTGCTATGAAAGGCGCTATAAAACTCTAAGATATTGGTATTATTATTATTACCTTGCACTGGTGACGTCATTCGCAGCCGTACAAGCCCCCAGGAAGTGCACCAGGCTCTGAGGTAAATTTTATATAACATCCAAAAGTAGAATTACACAGTCCAGGTCTGTCATGGATGCCCACAAGCTGAGAAAGACTGTTTCCCATAGACTTACGTTGGGAAAGAGGTGTTTGTAAATCAGTGGCTTATTTTTTATGAGCGTCAAAACACCCCACGAAACAACTAATTTCATGATCTAGATTTAAGCCATCCAGTTCAATAACATTCTGAAAGTCTAAAAGAGCTGCAAGATTTAATTTTTCAGACCGTTAGAGAAGCACTAAACCGGATGTCAGACGCTCCACCAGCAGGAGTTACCCGATTGGGCACACTCGGTTGTGCTCTGCCACCATATTCTCTAGTGCGCAAGTCCCATGGGCCAGGTAATGCAGAAGATGCAGGCACTATCATAACACGGAAATAGAGCTTTTTTTGCTTCATGCACTACTAAGCAGATCTAATAAATAAATAAATAGAATAAACTGAGTGGCTAACACAGATGTCAGTCATGGCGGAAAATCCCTTTTTTTAGTAGAAATAAATAACCAAACCTAACTTCAGAAAAACAATCACTTGAACAAACATCAAAGTGATGACAACTACCTTAAATGACAGAAACCATCTTTGGTAAAAATGTATTTAGCATTTACTTGGAGTTTTTAGTTTGGCATGTGTTGCTAGCATGGAGGGGACAGAGTTTATGACCTATACTGCAGCCAGACACCAGGGGGCGATGGAGATTTTTGGCCTTATTTTGGGGGAGCTGTCATGTCCTCCATCTTTATATACATTCTATGGATTTGTGTGGGCGGGTCAACATTATCAGCATTAGGTGTGCAGGCTATTATGCACTATCATCGACCACTATTTATTAAAGTCCATCAATTCTTGCCAAAAAAAGGCTTTTAACAGGGTTGAGGAAGATTTTCTTTTTTCAGGCATTAACGGGTTTAATTTTACCTAAAAATGTTTGGGTGAGGTAATTACTTAATTGAGGATTACTATTTAGTAGAGACAGAGAGAAAGACGGTGTGACTTTCTCTCCCTTTGTCTGTAGGAGGAAGATGTTCCCCCCGTGTCGTTCTTCGAATTGATGCGTCTCAATGCTGAAGAGTGGCCGTACATTTTGGTTGGGACCATCTGTGCCATCATCAACGGAGTGATGCAGCCGATGTTCGCCGTAATCTTTACCAAGATCATCACTGTATGTTCCTCTCAGTATTTATGTACCACAAAGGTTTTTCTAATGCTTCATTTTCACTGCAGTATTTGTCACATGTTGTAGAAGCTGTTTTTTCCCCTCTCTTCTCAGATTTTTGCAAACCCAGACCATGACATTGTCAGGCAAAAAACCTCTTTCTTCTCTCTGATGTTTGTTGCTATTGGGGCTGTAAGCTTTGTCGCCATGTTTCTACAGGTATACATGCACAACACAACATGCATGTGATGTACGTTTTTTTTAGTGTGTTCATTACCCTCAAAGGAATAGTTTTGAAAACTGCCTCTACAAGTATAACCTTCACATGCACATGAAGGTCATGCCAATGTCCAGGTGTGCTCATGTCTTCTGTCTCTTAACTCTTAATAGGGCTTCTGTTTTGGTAAATCTGGAGAGATTCTGACCCTTAAACTGAGACTCAGGGCCTTTCAAGCCATGATGAGACAGGTATGTGTTACCACTTGAAATGAGAAATCTACACAGGGCTCTACACGGGATCTACATTAATAATAACCCATAATCCTGTTCTTGCCTCTATTTCTTTCTCCTTTCCTCTACTATCTCTTTGTTGGGGCTGCACTTCTTGGAAAAGTCAAATAAAATAATTCAATTTAAATTTTTTAATTAAAAAAAAACCTGTTACATACTTTTTTTAAACTTTAACTTTGTTGATTATTCGGTAATGTTAATAAATAAATTAGGCTTTCAGGAAATCAGACAGAAGGAATTTGAGAACAATGTAGCACTCAAGGTCAAAATGTTATTTCCGATGGCTGTTGCTCAATAAAAGCCTTAAATGTAAATGAATGTATTCTGGTTTGTATTCGATTTATTTTCATGGCCAATTGGAAAATATTAATCCATGTTTCCTTGTAGGACCTTGGCTGGTTTGATGACCCCAACAACAGTGTTGGAGCGCTCACAACGAGATTGGCCACAGACGCTGCCCAAGTACAAGGGGTAAGTTCCACCAATAGCAAGCACTTTATTGTCATCTGCTGTGCAACAGTTGCAAGGAAAAGCTTTTTTAAAGGCAGAGACTTCAAGCAGAACTAAGACTCTATAATGGGCGACTGTCTGCTTCTGCTGGTAGAGCGAAAGAGAAAGAGAGACACATGGAGATGAATAGCAACAGCAACATGCAACTGCCTACACAGCAGTCTAACTAGGGGCTGGTTCAAGGCAAGCCTGAGCCAGCCCTAACTGTAAGCTTTATTCAGGAGGAATTTTGGCTGCAGCACAAACTGATAGACATCCAGTAACTACAAAAGCTATTTGTTGAAGACCAGTAAATTATCCAAAAAAAAATCACTGATCTTGTAATTTGCATCGTCTGTATATCTGCTCAGGCTACAGGTGTACGTATGGCCATGATGGCCCAAAACATAGCCAACATGGGCACCAGCGTGGTCATTGCCTTTGTGTACGGCTGGGAGCTGACCCTGCTCATCCTGGCTGTGGTGCCCGTCATGGCATTGGCTGGAGCTTTGGAGATGAAGGCGCTCACAGGAAATGCTACCGAAGACAAAAAGGAGCTGGAGAAGTCTGGAAAGGTAGGCATCCAGTGTAGGATGTGCAAATGTAACATTACATCTCCGACATCAGAGAACTAGTGGTAACTAAAAAAACCCCATGTTGCTGTGTCTCAGCCAAAAATTTGTACATGAACACACCAAACCGATGGCCAACCAGTATGTACATAACGTTTGTATGTTTTGTCTCTACAGGTTGCTACAGAGGCCATTGAGAATATCCGAACTGTTGTCTCTCTCAACAGAGAACCCAAGTTTGAGTCTTTATATCAGGAAAAGCTCGAACTACCATTCAAGTACGAGAAAATTATATTATTTACATCATAGAGCTATCATCTCTATGGGAAATATGGATTTTGATCAAATTTCATTAGTTTGTGGACTGCTCTCTCTGATGCCATCTTTCATTTTCTGTACAGGAACTCTCAGAAAAGCTCTCATGTGTACGGCATCACTTTCTCCTTCAGCCAGGCCATGATCTACTTTGCTTATGCAGGCTGTTTCCGCTTCGGAGCTTGGCTCATTATGAAAGGCAGGATGGATCTGGAGGGGGTGTTTCTGTGAGTTAACAGACAGCACGACTGTCTCATCTCTTAATCAGAAGATTAAGTGTCGGTTTATGACGAGAAAAATGAACAGTTTGCGTGTGCTCGTAGGTTGCGGATAGTTACATCAGAGCAAAGCATTTCTGTGAGAGAAGAGGCTGTTCATGTGGTTTTTAATCATTACCCCAGCCTGAAGTATGTGAGGGGCCACGGTGAATGTGCTAGACCCAGAGGACATAGTTACACAGTCCAACAGACACACTCACGTGTTTTAGGATGCTAATGTAACTCAATGGGAGGAGCCGCCGCCATCATTTCTATTCTACCTGTTATGAGAGGAAGTCCGAAGGTCATGGCACCTCTGAGGGGGCATAAAACTGTTAGCCACTATTTACCATCAGTCTATAAAAATACATGCATTTAAATGGTTGGTCAGTGAACTTTTTGGTCTTTGGATTTTCCTTTCGGAAACAGAAATGACAAAGAAAAAACAAATAGTTATTTGATTTTCATTTCAAAATCCAAAAATGTATTATTTGTATTATGTAATATACAGAATAGAAATTCCACTTGATTTTTTTCCTATCACAAAAATTTAAAATAATAAAATACCAACAAAACAAAGTCTAAAAAAAAGTATTGTCATCTTCTGAAACTGGAAGTTGTCCTGGTTTGGTGACAACAGATTTCATTGTAGTTGATCCAATATTTGGTAAGAATTTTCACCAAAAACTACAATACTACAAACTACAAACTACAACAAAACTGGTGGTGGCAGTAAGATTTATCCTCTGGGCACCAAGAAAATTTCAAAGTTATTAATCCCATTGAGATATTACAGTCTGAATCAAAGAAGTTGGGACCAATTAAGAGGATAATAAAAAGGGGATATTTCAATTGCCTAAACTGTTAAAGTAAATTGTTTTCTTCCATTCAACATTTTATAGAACACAAGTCTTAATTTTTTGGCTTCTTTAAGAGAATTAAAAAAAAAATCATGTGACATGATGAAAGTTTGTTCATTTGCAAAATAGTCAAATTTAACATGTAACTATGATGTGTTAAATCTAAATCATGATCTGCCTATTTGTAAAAAAGTCAGGTTAAACTCGTCACTAAGATGACGCGTTGTGCACCTTTGACCTGTGAGCTGCACAGTCAGCACCTCTTCATTTATTATATTTAGAGGTGTTAACAGCCAATTCTTCATCTCAAGTAAACAAACTGAACTCATCGGGCTGGCTCGAGGACAAAAGAGGAAATAATGTTTCTTTACACATACTAACATCTACAAACACACAATGTACACACAAAGGCTAGGCTGTCATTGGTCTGTGCTACCCTACATTATGTAATCCCATTTCACAGTTGACTCGTGAGTGTGAAAGGTAAAACTAACGTGTATTTGACTTCCTCGTGCAGTGTGGTTGCTGCTGTCCTGTACGGTGCCATGGCTCTTGGAGAGGCCAACTCCTTCGCTCCAAGCTACGCCAAGGCCAAAATCTCAGCATCCCATCTCATGATGCTGCTGAACAAAGAACCCGCCATCGACAATCTGTCACACGAGGGAGAGAAACCGGTACACAACAAAAAGTCCTAAACACAGCACTCACAACACAGCTCTTTATGCTAACATTTTGCTCCTCTTTTTCCTAACAGGAGGAATTTGACGGTAACGTGCAGTTTGAGCATGTGAAGTTTAACTACCCTTCGCGCCCTGATGTGCCCATCCTCCAAGGGCTGAATCTGCAGGTGAAAAAGGGAGAGACTTTAGCTTTGGTGGGGAGCAGCGGCTGCGGAAAGAGCACCACCATCCAGCTGCTGGAGAGGTTCTACGACCCCAGAGAGGGGAGAGTGGTGAGCAGCTCCACCCACGCTCTGTCAACCCACACTTTTGCCTCTTCACCTACTGTCATCTGGCTAATGGTTAGCAGGCCGGTGTGTTTATGGCGGCTTTACAGCGCTGTACTGACGTGACGGGGACCGAGAGACAATATGAGGACTGTGTAGCGTGTGTAGCTTATCTTTACTGTATTGACCATTTCATTTTATCACGATGGGATGCTGACAGTCTTTTGAGACAGAAAATGTTTTGTTATCTCTTGGTCTCCCATGTAATCACAAGGTCGCTGTTTTAAAGGTCATTTTTGATACATTTTCAGGTAATATTTCATGTTTTCTTCATCATTGAACTTCCCCTCTGCTCTGTGGAGATTCATAGTTTTCATAGTGGTTTTAAGAGATTACTTCTGAAAAACAACTTACGCAGTTTTCACAAAGATTATGATGTCCAATATTTACTTATTTGGGATTTGTTCTTAGGTAAGAACAGAATCTGTTCACTTTTTTTGTTATTGCCTTTTCTTCAGTTTTACAATTGTATAATATTGGGGTCTATAACAAAAATATTTTATTAATTTGTAGTATTTTTTTAACCTCAATTAATAACCAGTAAAATTTCCTGTAAAATTAACCTAAATTCCCCTAAAGCCTCCTGCAGACTGTGAGATTTTAGCAATCTTATCAGTAACCCCACGATGACAACGCAACTGAATTGCAGGCTACGACGTACATCCACAAAAAATGTGGCCGGCATGTGTCATCCATCTATTCCGCTGAAGTGTGAAGAGAAAAATGTTAGCAAAGAATTGAGCCGTCACTATAGTTGCATTTATGTGTGTGAAAAAAAGTCTGAAGAGGAGGAGGAGGTGAAGAATGTGGACTCGGTCATGGCCGGGGACAACTTGGCATGCCAAAAGCGGGCACCCCACGTACAGAGGCTACGTCCTCAGTGCTGCGGCTGAGGGTTCGAGTCCAACCTCGGGCCTTTTGCTGCACGTCTTTCCCTCTCTCTCCCTCTTTCATGCTTAAGCTGTCCAATCTAAAAAAGCAAAAAGCCCAGAAATATTCCTAAGAACCCACTCCACACTACCTACACAGCGCTTAACAATATGCAGACAAAGTTAGCAACTAGCTGGTGAACGTAGTTTAGTATTTAACAGCTAAAGCGTCACATATTTTACTAAACTAAAAAAGAGAGGCCAAGAAAACTGAATTGCAGAATTGCTTTGTTTTAGACATCAAGTCTGATCCCGCCTACAATAATTACTGCTAACATCTCCTTTTTCAGATGCTGGACAACATAAATGTAAAAGATTTGAACATCCACTGGCTGAGATCGCAGATAGGCATCGTATCGCAGGAGCCCGTGCTGTTCGACTGCACCCTGGGTGAAAACATCGCCTATGGGGACAACAGCCGAACCGTGACCCTGGAGGAGATAGAGGAGGCTGCCAGAGGGGCCAACATTCACAGCTTCATAGAGGGCCTGCCTCAGGTAACTGCTTCAGTTACTCTTTTCTCAGTCAGAGAGACATAAAAGGAGAGTATTGTGTTTTTATATCGAGGAGAGATCTTTACAACATAACAAGGCTGCCTACTGAGACAAGTGTGTCTGTAGGTGTGCCAATGATTGCACAACTGCTAAATAATACAACTCACCTCAAGGTTATTCATTCTAAAGTTTAACATGATTAACATGTTTAAATCAATATCATGTGACCCCTCCTCCTCTGTGTTTGTCTGAGCAGAAATACAACACTCAGGCAGGTGATAAGGGAGCGCAGCTGTCAGGTGGCCAGAAGCAGCGTATCGCCATAGCCCGAGCCATCCTCCGAAACCCCAAAATGTTGCTCCTGGACGAGGCCACGTCCGCACTCGACACTGAGAGCGAGAAGGTGAGTGCTGGGGACGGGAGACCCTAACGAAGTAACCAGTTGCCAGTGCTGGGTTAAGTTATTGAAAGTTAATGATAAATGATTATTAGCAGCAAAATCGAAATATCTTTTGAAAGAAGCTACAACGGTTGGATAACACAACATTTGGGGGGGTAGCATGTAAACACTGGTGTGCAAATAACAGCTCTCGTTGGTCTACGTGAACGAAAGTCCCACACCAGGAGCTACAGGATACAACAAGGCTAAAAACATGAAAAACAAGATGCCAGTTGCGTTTTTCAAAACAACTTGGCATGTTGGGGCTTCAGGACACAGGACAAGCAGTATGGAGACATTTTGTGGGGTTTTTTTATGCATTTTGTGTTTTGCTTCAATTGTTTGAGGTTAGTGCGATGCCTTTTTCCAGTGAAACTCAAATATTTTGTGGACTATAAAACTTAGCCCAACTTTCCAACAGCATGAGTTAGTTATTAAACAATGGCTGAATTTTACTTTTTACTTTTTTTCCTTTAATCAGTATTAATGCAGTGTATACTCTTCGAATCCAATCAATGTTGGAGCAAACCTGTAATGTCTGAAGTATGATCCTCTAAATATGAGACGAGTAAACGGAAAAGATATAACGAGCTCCACTTCTCTCCAAACGTTTTGTATGCGTTCATGTGAGGTCACTGACATCATTCTGTGTTTTCCAGGTGGTGCAGGAGGCATTGGACCAGGCCAGTAAGGGCAGGACGTGTATCATCGTGGCCCACCGCCTGTCCACTATCCAAAACGCAGACCGCATCGCCGTCTTCCAGGGAGGAGTGGTGGTCGAACAGGGGACACATCAACAGCTGATGGCCAAGAAGGGAGTCTACAACATGCTGGTCACCACGCAGATGGGTCACGGGAGGGAATAAGAGGACCGGAGGAGGACACAGGGAGCAATACTACACTGATTGTTATTTATGTCTCCACAGATATTTATGTCTCCCTGCCCAGCTTCAGTGGAACAATCAAATGTGTCTTGGCTTGTTTGGACATTTAATTAAGTGACCTTTAAACTTTTGTGGGAATTTGTCTTGCAGCAGTACCTCATTGGTCACGGAGCGGTGTGTAGAATTTAGTGGTGGTGAGGATTGCAGGGTCCAGGAGGTTTTTACAAGGAGCTGAGTTATACACAGACTTCTCTTACTCTCCAAAATAAGCATACACGCCAATTTAAACAGGCAGAGACTTAATAAAGCGGTTTAACTTTTTTTTTTTTTACAAAAAACAATGTTTTTCTGGCACTGCTCATCACAGAAAAGGCTGCTAACTACCATAACTGACACAAAAATGTGAAAGGCACTATCAAAAGCCAGTGTTTGGTTTGTCCGCTCTGGGCTACTGTAGCTGATTACTCATGCTTAGGTCCATGTCTTCTTGTCCGTGTACACTCGTGCTAGTTTAAGGACTTCTTCAAAATAGCATGATGTTCATTTTGTAAATTATGGTCCCATTTTGCGTTAAAATAGACGATAGAATTTGTGATTTAGGGCTTGTGAGATTCACCACACGCTAATCCACAGCTCCATCCTTTCGTCCAAACATGTTCACATTTGGCTTCAGAAAACCAAGATGGACAAACTCGAGGCTTCAAAACAAATGTCCATAAAACCAATTACTGACATCACAATGGCAAAATCCACTTCTGTTCATTAGTTGCCACTTGTGTGGACTTTAATCCCAGAAGATTTTTGGTTTCGTGATCGTTGGAGAAGCACAGGTTCAAATGGCAAAATTAATGACTGAATTCCTTTTAGCAGCTTTAGTTTCAGGGTCCTGGTATTGTTCGTATCGGCTCACTGCGACACCTGAATGTTCTGTGCTCCTCTACAATCACATGTCTGCTTTAAAAAAGGCTTATTGTACTGTACGCTCTTGTGTTTACTTTCTTCTTCCTCCTTGTTTGTGTCTTGTACACTTGGACTTATTTATCTTTATAATTTCTTCACTGAGAAGCAACTTCTTGTGACCAACACGCCTTAGCTGCTGATTTCTGGTGCCATCTTCTGTTATGTGCAAAATATAAATGTACAACGATTAAAGTTAACAATACACTGGATTAAATATGTATTATCAAGTATACCTCTGACACTCAAGAGTTATGTTCTACAGTTTTTGTATTTGGGCAAATTTTTTTATAATAACTTTGACTGTCATGATGTATTTTTATTTTTTACAGTCTTGAGTTATTGATTGATCTTAAGTGCCTGAACATTTCAGCCCAGGAAAATTTTTATATACACAGGGCATTTTTTGCATAACTAGGATCCTATTTTGTTTCTACAAATGCCAGCAACTGTACTAACCTTTTTGTAGAATATCCTTGTATGTATACTAATAAAAGTTTTATATTCAATTATTAAGCCTCATTTTAGCATCATCTGACCTCTTGAACAGGACAATGAAACGTGGAAATCTCACATTTTTATTTGTGGGAACAATTTTGCTACATTTCCCCAAATCACATACATTTAGTGTTTTTTTACAATAAAAATGTACTTCAATGTATTATACTGAGCTATTTTCATTTAGATATTTAAAGGAAGTGCTATCTTAATCACATTTTTGCCATTTCCAAAAGCTTTGCTGACTGATTCCAGATTAGGCTTTAAATGCAAACAGTTTTTAAGGCTCATCTATGTTTTACAGCAGTCGTCCTAAAAGAAAGTGACAAACATTCATCTTTAATTTGACAGACAGAGAACACAGAAAAAGGAACGCTGCATATTGTGCAGGTGCTTTAAGGTAAGTCACTGAAGAAAAACAAAACGCTGTGCAGCACCTCAACAGACTGAAAGGCAACTCGTAAATCAGTGGATTTTTTTTTAGCATTACTGCTCCTGGGAAACGACTCAGGATTTGATTCATTCGGTCCAACAACATTTCAAAAATCTAGATGCATGATTAAATAATTTAATTCAAATTTAAGTCAGCAGACGGTCTCGCCTGCACTTTCCTAAAATTGCAGAAGATCCAGGTTATTTTATACCCGCAAAGCCACCCTTTTTTTTGATTCACGTGCCCACCGACAAACTTCAAAGGGAATGAATGCGGCTCCGCCTCCAATGCTGCATCCAGTTGTCTTTATACATCCATGGTGCAGATATAATGAAGGCAAATGATCAGACTTACAAAACTTTCAGCAACAGCCAACCCTGCGACCTCAACACATTTGTTACCCTGTAGTTCAAATAAACTAGTGTACAGAGTTACAGAGTTACAGAGTAAGGTCAGGACGGCCTGTGTGGCAGCGGAGCATATTACGGACCATTTTTGGACTTCAGACTTTGGTCTGTTTTATTTTAGCACTGACAAAACTTAAATTTTATCTTTTTGTTGAAAATAGTTTTAATCATATAAGGCACACATCAGAATCACTACCAAAAAGATATTCACTGATTTCCTTTTAGGAAAAATAAATCAGTCCAACTTTAAATGTTGAGTATTTTTGTTACATGTTTCAGTAGATTTCGCTAATCCAAAACAAATCTTACTTAATATGGTTTTATTTGGAATGACTTTTATAAATTGCAGAGAAATCTAAGGCCAGCAGTCGAAAGCCATTATTTATTTTCTTCCATTGTCCACCTTAGAACATTAACAAGTTGGGTTTTTATCCAAATGTTGCGCAAATTTGACCGAATTTTCATAAAATCAGCAAAAGGAAATGCAAATTTATTGTGCTTATGCTTGGGAGTTGGTTCATCTACATAAGCAGAGGGTGGCGCAACCAGATGACATTATTAAGGGTGTTTTCATATTAGGTGGAACGGCGGGCTGTGCTGCTGTCTGATACAGACACATCAGTTTTACATTGAGACAATTTCATAACCGGTTAAAACGTTGTTGTAGTTGTGCGAGTGCCTGGGTAAGGTACACAGTGTTCACACCGGTATCACAAACTGGACTGTGGGGTCAAGTATAATCAGATTCAGGCCTCAGTCACTGATGATAGCACCTCTTAAATGAGCATTGGTCAAACTTCAAATAAAGAAAAAGCAGTTGATATATGACAGAGAGCACACCGGATAATGGGAAGATTTTTTTTGAACAACTAAAAAACCTAAGAAACCTAACTACTGTCTGTTGAATATGTACTCACCGAAGGACGGACATGATAAAAAAGATCTCAAGACTTAGGATTAGCTTAGTTAAAATGTGGAATAATACTGTCAGTAGTTAAAATTAAACATTCTCTACATAATTTACACGAGAACCAAATAAACTCAGAGAATCAGGAAAAATATGTAGTCAGAAAAGAACAATTTAAACAAAAAGTCTTTTTTTAACACTGAAAGAAACAGTGAAGTTGATAGATTCTCTTAATGCCACACTGGGTGTGTATCACCTAGCAGGTACTGACTCTGTATTTTTGCATTGATCGGTGCTCAGAACAAACTATCGCTAGCTGTCGGCTATCTGCTGAGGGTTTGTGAACCGTGTGTGCGTTATTGTGTCTGTGTGAGTACTTATAGCTGAGACGTGGTGGCCAGGTGGAGCATGTCGTGCAAGGAGTTGCTGAAGTTGTTGAATAGTGTCACAGCGTCCGTCTCACGGCAAGATTTCCACGCTGAGATGGAGACCACAATCCTGGAGGAGAAAAAAAGCCAAAGTCGGGTGTGAGTGCTGAAAATGCCGGGAAGATACGCACAATTTCAAACTTTGACGGTGAAAACTGAAATGAAAACAACTTATGCAGCTGACACTGATGCACATTGTTAGTATATCTGAAGAACTTTTTTTCACACCTCTCACATAAATCAAAATTCAGAAGTTGAAACAGCATTATTGGGAGATGCATGCGTCTTGTCTGCCCACCTGTCATCTCGGATGCGATAGAAAAAGCCGTAGCCGTGTTTCACCATGGGAGCCATGGCCCCCATAATAGTAGTGTAGCCCACCAGACTGGACGACAGCACGAAGTTACCACCACCGCCACTGCAGACACAAACACAAATCAGTTACAGGCAGACAGAAAGACGTCCCTGACACTTCAACTAATGCAGTGTCTGAGTCTGCTGGATGATCTTTTAGTGCAGAACAGTTTATCAATAAAGACCATTTATTAGTCTGTCTCCTGGCTAAAGCTGCAGCCCCCAGTATAAACCAGTAAAATATATCTATAGAATAAAATAGAATAGGGTGAAAAATGTATTTAATATGGAAAGAAATCACAGCAATGTTACAGTTAAAAATGGTTGATGGTCTCCATTTATACAGACAATGCAAGAACTCTAGCTACCTCTTTTTCTTTTTTTTTAAGTTAATTTATTTTTTTTCCTCTTGTTTTTGCATTGATTTTCTTGTTTGTTATATTTATTATTATTTGTTATTGTTTGTAATAGTTTGTTTCTCTCTGTTTATCATAATTACAGCAATAATTATATTATCATTATTTATTTATTTTTTAATAAATAATTGTTTGTTAAGGTGTATTTTATTATGTATCAGACCCCAGGAAGACTACATGATCCTCGGGGGTGAGCTAATGGGGAAAATCAACTATAAACTATACAATAATACACAATAAAAGACTAAACAACAATAAACTAAACAAATTAATATCTGTAAATAAATAAATAAAAAGCAGTATTATAAAGCAAAGTATGTAGCTGTATTATCAGTTAAAGGTACATTTACACAATCATATAACCAGTATGGACACACTATTTCAAAAAACATGAATTAGCTCTGCAGGTCGAACCTTCGTGCATACAGAGGATCCGTATAGAGCTCTGGAACGGGACGTCCCTCCTCTCTGGTGATCAGATACAGCCCGAGGAGATGCCGGTCAAAACCTGCCGACAGGGTCAAAATGACATGGATTCATATCTGTTCCAGAAACCATAATAACATTTTTTCTTGCCCCACTTGTGCAGTGTTTGTCAGTATATCAGATTGAAAATTACGCTCAGCTAGCTGGCATACATGAAGAGAGAGAGAATGCCAGGAGAAGATGGATAAAAGTATGAAGGGTTCCTACAGCTTAAGGTAAGTTAGATTTAAGACTTTTAAACTTTTTTAATGCCACTCAGAATTAACTTTTTTATCTACATCAAATGTTGGAAAAATAACTCTTTTAAGGGGGGAGCATGTGGGAGACACTGAACATAGTATATTATAATAAAGGTATCAATTTAGTTTACCAACAAAATATTTGGCATTTCTGTTTTCTGGACGATTTTTGTGTTTCACAGTCTGCATGTGTGATTCTACTGCTTGGATTCCTATCGTGACGAGTTTTCAAAAAGTAATCTATTAAATTATTTAAAAAAAAAAAAAAAAAAAAAGATGGAACAGATTATTTTGAGATTTTGCAACACAACTTCAGATAAAAAGATTAATAAAATCCCACTTCCCATGTCTGAGCATTTTTTAAGACTTTTGAAAAAATTCATTTAAGTCACTTTCATAGCAATTAAGGCTTTATTTTTTGATTAATGAATTTAATGCCTTTTAAGACTTTTTAAGGAAAAATATTTGCCATTATGTTACATTATATGGAAGATTATCCGTGGAAAACTTTCTACAATTTTTACTAATTCTATGACTTTTTTAGGCCTGGAAATTGTGATTGGAATTTTCTATGACTTTTCCAGGTTTTCAATGACTATGAGAACCCTGTACTGAACAGTAAAATGTATATAAAGTGAACTCACCTTTAGCTTCCTGGGCTTCAGCCATCAGTTTGTTGTGTGTCGCGAAGGCCTGCAGCATGGCTTTCCTCCTGCTGTCAGCCTGACAGAAAAATGTTCATGTAAAATGTCAAATACACCAGTAAATGTTCGAGATGGACCGACTTTATAAACCCCAAAGACAAGACTTTACTTTTTACTGTGCATAAAGTGAATATTAACATTCCTCACAGTTGTTCTGAAATATATTGTGTATAGTTTTATTTGGTACCAGCAGTTAATGCCTGTGAAACGTTGTTTCACAACTGGGGAAGGCACTCGATATTTTTCATTTTGAAATTTTAATGTTAATTATATTAATAATTTGAATTTGAATTTTAATTCTTTCTATGCGAACCAAAAAAGTAAATGTGCATCTTTTAAGTTTTAGTTTGTTAATATACGTTTAATTTAATCTTCCCCTGTGTGCTTTCGCTTGTTTACCTGCTAACTAGTCTTTTGGCTCATACTTTTATTTATTACTTTTAAGCGCTTGATTTTGTTGTAATTCATTATTGCCAAAACAGGCTTGAAGTACAGTTTTTTGCAACTGTAAAAAAAAAAAAAAAAAAAAAGTTTTATATCGATAAAGTGCAGGATTTCAAACGTGCACCCACTCACATCACACGTGGGGTCCATCATGGCTTTGCACCAGTTCACAGCCTCCTGGGTGCAGGATCGCATCGTCTCCGTCCTGCCGTGGTAGAACTTGCGAGTCATTGCTGTCTCGTAACAACATCCTGGCCTGTGAGGGGTAAGAAGAGACACTCAGGGACACACAGACTGCAAACATTAATGACAGCACAGTCCTGTTTTTAACACGTCCATACCTCTTGTGAATTCTCAGGTAGGCCAGCTGCATTGCTAGTTGGATGAAGCTGTCTGGATGCAACTTCCTCTGTTTGATGTCCTTTTTTCCAAACCCTGTGAAGGCGTAACACACGATCTGCAGGTCCTGTGCCTATAAAACCAGAGAGTGGACATCCACACAGATGTGACTATGGACAAGTCATTTTGCATCAGAATTATTTTGCAATAGTTTGTTGTTAAATACTTTCTCACCGTCTCATAGTATTGCTGTTTGGCGTGGCTGATGTCACTCTGGATTTTTTCATCCACAGTAAACACAAGCTCCTCGGGGTTGGGTATCGGTCTGACTGCGTCTGAGCCCTAAAAGTGCAAACATCAAGGTGTTAAAAGTGTAAATGGAACTTACAAGGACTGTTTCAATTTATAAACAGGATCAAGTAAAACTCAGGGTTTACCTTCCATTTGCCCCCCGTACTTTTGATTTGCTGGTCCAGATACCAACACATAGACACCAGCACCATGGCATCATATGGTGCATGCTGCAAAACAGTTTGAGTGGAGTTTTTAATCTATTATATTTAACCCTTTTAGAATTTCAATTATCCAAGATGAGCAGCATAAAATGCTGAATCTAAAAATGTGTCATACAGGCTTTCACAGTGTGTCTTTAAACTCTTCGAGCATGATAAAAACATACAAACTCACATCACAAGTGGACCCAAAAGTGCCATCTGCGAACACCAGTGAATTGTATGATTTGTCACCCCAGCGGATGGTGGGGTTTCCTGTCAGGGCTTCCAGGGTAAGCTGGGATCAGAGTTTCAAAGTCACACAATCAGATACAAAACTAACTCTCTACTTTTAACTTTTTCCACTTCACTCTCACTCATCTTCTTTTCCATGAGGGCAGGGGATCTTTAAGGGAGACAGCAGGTCAAAAACATATGCCACAAAGACGTGAATTACATCATCTGAACGCTGGAAACCTGGAGTTTGATTTGAGGCGCAGCTCAGCACTTGTGTGTCATGAATATGAATTAAAGGTTGCGTTTTGGTTAGGCGCCTCGTCAAACTTTTAAAATAAAGTAAAGAGGCATAGAACATTATGGTGGAAGTATATGATGACCATTCCCATGGCTCAGTTATGTCTCATTATTCCAATTTTTCGGTTGAAAACATTTGTTTCACAGATTTGGTGTTGAATTTAAAGATATTTGACCACTCAAAAATTGATGAAAACGATCAAAATTCCCTCCAAAATACCACATTAAGACAATTCGGCAATTGGGTAGCTAGCACCTCAGTTCTGGAAACTGCTAAGAATTCCCCAAATCATAAATATACCTATGAAAGCCACACATCCTCTGAATGCTGGAGGTTTGCTGTTGCAAAGTTTCATGAGCCTGTGATTATCCCATTAGTCAATATAGATCATTTTATACAGTAATGTTAAGTTTACAGTAATGTCGGCTGAGGGCGCTGGTGTCAGTGCAGGGCGGAAGCAGTTAAAAACAGTGACAATTAAGTCATGAAATCAAAAATACTTAAACTGTTGAGCCCATACATTTGAGTAGTTCTCTGCAGTGGAGTAGGGTTTCACTTCATCCAGAGAAATGACGAACATGCTGCTCTGGATGGTCTCCAGAATGGTGTTATTGTGCGGGTCGATGCTTATTAGATGCTCCCTGGCCTGCAGAGAGAGTACGCAGATAAATGCTTAATATATGAGAACTTTCTCAGAAACAGGATCCATAATCTATTTTACTTATTCACTCAGATGAACACTGAAGTCTCAAAACGTGAGCACTCCTACCTGCGCCCAACGAGTCCTCTCATCTGAGGTGAGAGCACTCACTCCGTCTCCCTCTGGCTCTCTTTCACAGCGCTCTTTCACATAGGTCAGCTGCCTGTGCAGGCAAACACACACACGAAACAAAATAAGGTAATGTTGAACACCAGCTGCTTTCTATTGAACTAATTATACTTCCTTGTTGTCCAGCTCATTACATGGTTTCTGCAGGGTTCACCCAGTTACATAAAAAAGTAATAATACCACACAGACTGCAATTCAAAACCTGTATAACTTTCAGACCAGCCAAGGTATAAAATTGAAAACTCATATGTACTATATTGTCCAAAATGATCTATTATTATCGTATCACTGTTTTCCTCAATTCTTTCCAGCAGTATATAACATTACTTTGTGATATAATTAATTAAATATATGCAACTTGGACTGGGATAGCCTTCAGAAAATGGATAGATGGATTAACCAATGAAAAATAACTAACTTTTATGTTAATATACTGTAATTTTTTGCAAAAATCAACACTTGCCCTGTTCATGTTTAACTAAAAATAATTTAAATGGCCTGTTGGTGTCATAATCTGTGGCACAGTGACACTGCAATATATATACAAAGGGTTTCTTTCTTTAAAATCTTGAAAAGCGTTACTTTAGGACAGTTGAGTTGTGTGTAATGACTAATGTGGTTAAAATGTGTCCATGTAGTGCAGGATGAAGCAGCTGGAGGGTAAAACTATACAATCAACAGATTCTTTGGCTCACTGTTAGAAGTTGGCAAGCTAACGACGATCAGGACTTTTCTCTTTTCTACTCCAAAAGTGCCGCCGCAGGCTACCGGTAAGCTATGCTGCATCATCTTTAAAGTGTTGTTTTAATTTTCTTCAAACTTGCACACAGAAGAATCGCTGCACTCGAGTCTGATGATGGACGGGAAAACCCTGCTGTTTATTCTGCCATCATGATGGCTAAAATGTTAGTGACACTGTCATGTAAACAAACACATACATAAACACAACGGGCAATATTGGGGTAAGCAAAATAAGTGAGGTCAAGTTCAGATATCGTATGATAAGTCAATGACGTAATTATCACGACAGGCCTATTAATTAGTGGAAAACATGCATGTCAGAGTCAGTGGTGAGGTGTTTTTATTGCTTCATGCTTGCAGAAGTTAAATCAGCAGGGTCAGCAGCAGTTGGCTCATGGCCGAAACGCTTCAACAATAAGTTTGCTCTCTTGTGTGCTACCTGAGAAGTTCCGGAGGAGTGAGGATTTGTCCGTCATAGACTGCGTTGAATGTGAAGATCCGTCCACGACACATGACCACCAAATGGGAGGGGCACGGACCCTCACTCTCTGTGGTGCAGCAGAAGATGCACAGCAGTGAATAAGACCGATATTATCAAGTCAAGGATAACTTATATATTAAAAGGTAAACAGCATATTTTTGAGAACATATTGATATTATCTCTTTATAAATATTGTGAAGGATTTAGATCTATGGCATGACCAAGTGAATGACTGTGGCTTATGCAGATTCTGAGTCTGTATAAATTGTTTACTTAAATTTTTTTGCCTTTTATATAGTCTCATATTTTGCATTTCCTGAAATTATTGTTCTCCATTTTGTATAGATTACCATTTTTAACATATGAGGAGCATTTTTGTATTTATTTAAATGATTTTTTTCCTTTCTATTTCTCTCTTTCTTTTGTTCTGTATCATGTCACAACTATATGTTATGTTATTATGAGAGCAAAAAGTGAAAAAAATGCACAACAGTAATATATCAGCTGAGAAAGTGTGTGAAAGTGTAAACAGGTGAGTCTGAAGGTTAAAGTTCATCCTACCTGTCTTGAAGTAGTTACGAATGGTGTCCTTCTTCACTCCAGGCACTTTGCAGGTGCAAAACAGCATCCTGAACTGGTCCATGTCTAACGGTGTTTTTCCAGCTTTCTGGGGGAGAATCCTCTCCCTAAAATAAACGGCAGATTTCAATTGTAACTGACTTCATGTAAAAGGAGAGCAAGTTACGCTTAACACATCATAA
The DNA here is from genome assembly GCF_026936395.1 of Plectropomus leopardus. NCBI lineage: Eukaryota > Metazoa > Chordata > Actinopteri > Perciformes > Serranidae > Plectropomus > Plectropomus leopardus. Next base: position 28,539,803 of record NC_142186.1, read on the forward strand.
AAAGCTGCGTGTGATCATGTCGTACGTGCGGATCAGGTTCCAGTACTGCAGTGTGTGCCATGCGCTAACACTGGCCCTCTGCAGCTGGGTTCCCTCTGCAGCAGGCCAGCAGTGCTCCAGGTACGCCCCCGGGCCTGCAAAGTTCATGGTCAGCTGAGAGGCCATGCGGAGCTCCAGATACGCAGCGTCTAACCACCATTCTTCCAGCTGAGGAATAAAAAAAACGTAAAATAAATCATCCATGACTGAAGAGGGCATCTGTAAAACAAGACATTTAAAGCTTGAATACACACCCAGTTCCTCTTGGTCCTGGCTCTCTGCAGTAGTTTTTGGTGCAGCTCTTTGCCAACACCCTCTTGAAATTTCTTCACAATATCTTCTGTAACCTTAAATTCTTCCTCTGATGCAAATGGGCGAACTGATGAAAAACATGGCGATGCAAAGTTAGTCAATTTAAAGCCCCAGCTGTCAGTCATTGTGGAAAAAAAAAAGTGACGGGTGCCAAAAAATACTGAAATCTTACAAAAATACAAATTAGATCAAATAAAAATAAAAAATAATATAAAATCTATATACATTTTCTACTTATACGGATACTGTATGTTCATGATTAATAGTTGCAAAGGATAACTGAAATATACATAATGTAAATTTACAGTAAGAAAAATATAGAAATATAGCCTATAAATATTATTAATGCACAGTAAGTGGTAAATATTGCACAGTATGAAATTGCATGGCATGTTTTAAATATAAAAAAGTGAATATGTACATATATTATGTGAATATTAATAATAGTATGAAACATTTAAATTTAAAAATGAATGCATCCATTTTCCAAACTTGTCTTAATTTTTGTTTAGATCTAACAGGAACCTGTTAAAAAACAGAGTAAAGGCCTTGTGCCTAAGGGGGAAAATTACTGAATAACAACTCTCACAACATTAAATATTTACATAAAGACAAACAGAGCAGCAGTAGTGAGCAGTAGAGGCCATGCTGAATTTTCTTAAATATTTACTGTTTTTGTTTGAATAAATATTTGATGTTTGAATGGTGAATATTTACAAAACCAAGAAACAGAAAACAGAAACTTGTGACACAGAAGGTCGATCAGAGTTTACTATCCTACCTGCATTCAGGTACTTTGAAAGGCTCGTCTCCAGGGAGGGGACAGGCAGGGACGGCAGGCTGCTTTGGTACTGGAAGGTCCGCTCACGCAGAGTCTCTGACAAATTATTATCCATTTCTTCTCCCTGGGAGGAATTCAGACTGAAACCACAAAACAAACATCTGTAAAGATCTTCTCCTTAAAGGACAGGAATGTAGGATTAAGTAGCATTTGGCGACATCTAGTGGTGAGGCTGCAGACTGCGATAAACTGATTAATAATAGGTCATCATTTTAAAACAACAGCTGATAACCTATAGATTAGGTCTGGCTTTTAATTAATGCAATTCTTGTAACTATTTTTTTCCACCAGTTCTCTGATTTTTATTTTGGCGAGTAAATTTCGTGCTTTTTGTAAAACATTTATTTCCAAGTTGCTCATTGCTTTTTCTTTTGTTTTTGTTGAAAGAAACCGCACCAATGTGCTCAGGGTTCAAAGGTTTAAATACTTATGAAAGACATCTGAAAGCAGCACAAGGAAAGTTATTTCACTCCAAATGAAACATCAACATATCAGATGGCTTACATTTCAACTTCGGGGACCAGTGAATTTTTGACTTCTTGCCCTGCCCATTGTAGTTATCTCAGACAAATAAAAGTGCATTTGTAAAGCGTGTAAAGCGCATTTGTGGCTGCTAATTTGACCCATTTTATCTGATGTCAAACATTTCCCGACTCAAAAGGCTTTGCAAAAAGATATTTATTGCAGCTGTATGATCCTACAGTCTTAATGCGGGATAATACATAGCTTATATTATTGCTGGCTGTGTTGCTATCTGTATCAAAGAAAAGTTAATTCATAAACTGAACATTACAACTTAAATAAAGGTATGACGTGTTCCAAGATTGTCATACTAGGCTGCATAAGTTTTAAGATTAACTGGCGACAGAGTGTATTTTTGTTCCACATTGGATGATTATACTTAATGGTATCTATAAACAGGAGGAATGATTACAGCAATGTACATATTGGTGGATGAGCGTTGCTTTATGACAGATTCTTGGCACCGACTAGTTAAAATTCCTCTTGACTGGGTGGAGTACAAACATAAAAAAGAACAGCCAGATCTAAACGTATTCACAAAGCATGCGGTCAAAGGTGTCTACATACTTTTGACTGTACAGTGTATTTGCAATAATTGTTTATGTTGTTTGAACAAAAAACAGCACCTAAATATATGCAGTATGTTTACTTTCCACTAGTCTGATAGAGGGCAAGTTATGGAAGCAAAAAAAGCCCAAAATCTTAAAACTGACACGTTCACAAAAAAGTGACTGTCTGCTAATATTTAACTCTCTGAAATCTGGAGCGACATTTCTTTTCTTGTGCTGTTTTACAACGACTTTCACAATATTTCAACCTTTGAACCCTGAGCAAATTGGTGCGATTTCTTTCAAAAACATGGAAGAAATGCTCGACAAATTGCAAGAAATAAGTAGAGTTAGAAAATTATATTTTTAAATGTTAGGGGAAAACTATTTAAAAAATTATGTATGACAATTTATCATGGTTACAAATCTAAAGTATGCTAGAAAGGATTTTTTAATTGCCAGCTGTATTATCACCCAGTTTCACTGTGATAAAATAAGAAGCTTTAAAGTGTTTGTAGTTGTGTTGCAATTTGTTGCAAAGCAAAGTTGATTTATAAACTCCAAGCAAATTGGCTTGATTTCTTTCAAAAGCAAGGGGAGAGCGCAAGAAATGTCCCAAAAATTAGCAAAGAATTAGTAAGTACAGTAATACAAGAAAATTACACGAAAGATTGTCAAATAAATAAATAAATTAAAGTTAAATTACCTGAAACAACCCAAAAAAAGGTGCTTAAAAATAGGAACAATTATGTAAAATTATTTTAAATATTTAAATATGATTATTATAGAGTTTAATTGTGGGATAATAAGTGGCTTGAAAACACTGGTAGCTGTGTTCCTATCTGTAGCAAAGCAAAATTGATTAATTCCTTTCAAAAAACAAGGGAAGAATCCAATGAGCAACGAAAGAAGAAATGATCCAAAAATTAGCAAGGAATTAGAAGTACAGTGGTACAAAACAATTACATGAAAATTAGTTAAAATAAAATAAAAAGGAAAATGAGCTGAAATTACCTGAAAAAGTACTTAAAATAAAAGGAATTCTGTAACATAATTTTAAATATTTAAATATGATAATAACAATAATGCTGAAACGTCCCAGAGTTTTATTGTGGGATGATAAGCAGCTTTAAAGTATTATTAGCTGTGCCGCTATCTGGATCAAAACAAAGCTGTTTCATTAAATCATTTTTACGACCACAAAACTATAATAAAAGTTGTCAGTGTAAGTTGACTGTCGGTGGCCAATTCAATAAAAATACAAACGTCTAACCCTGTTTGTTAAAGGCAGCCAGTTAAAGAGAGTTAAGTCGTTTATTATCAATCAAAGGACCAAACAAAGTCCAACAAGCTAGCTGACGCTGGTGCAATTACAGCGCTTTAGCTTCACTCGCCCGCGGCTAACTAAAGTCAACAACAACATGTTAAACTTGATTTTAAAACGTCTTTCCTGGCTTTTAACACAGAGTATCTGTAAGCTCACCGTCTTCAGGATTTGTTGACTGCATCCACACACAGCAGGAGTGTGTTTGCTGAGGCTGGGGTGTGTTTATCGGCAGCAGCAGCAGCCGTTACCTTTGCCCCACTGAACCGAACCACCGAGCCAGCCCGGAAGAGCTCACTGCGCATGCGCACGTGTGATTGCACTTGACCTATATTTTATCAGTGAACTGAAGAGACACGAGGAGTGTATCTATATTATTATGCATGTATTGTTTACGAGCTGCAGAGAGGTACTTTGGTTTAGAGGCTGTGGTAAAAACAAAATTAACTACAATTCTACTACAATTTTATTTAGCAGGCGCTTTTATCCAAAGCGACGTACAACACAAGCAAGAATTTAGACTTAAGGAAAAAAATCCTTAGTAAGTGCAAAAAGTGCTTCAGGTGTGATTGGGCACAGGTATTGCCGTCTATTTTTTTTTTTTTTGGTAACCAAAGTAATAACCAGTAGCGATCTCAGCATCTGAGATTCAACAATCTCAGTATCACTACTTACGATGACAATCAACATACAACATCCCACAACTTTGTCAGTGCTAGATAAATAGTCTAGCACTGGTAGACTAGAATAGTATTATTATCATAATAGAGACATGGAAACTTGAACCAAACCCACAAAATACACATTTCTAGATATTAGGGACTGTTATTTATTAAAAAGAAGAACCCTTTGACCCTCCCCAAAGCTACAAAATATTTTTCTTTGAGCCACTATGTATGACTCAGGGAAAATAGATGAAGCATTCGTCCAACATAATGCATTTAAAGATCACCAGAAGTCTGAAAATCCAATAATAATTTCTGTGTTTGGAGTTAATAAATGGTGTAATTTTGGTCATTTCTGTTATGGTGGGCCCGCAGGTTCAGAAGGCATGTTTTCTTCAAAAATCAAGAAAAGATTTTAAAACAGAAAAAAAGTGACCAAAAATTTTTGAAGACAGCAAATCAGCAACAAAGTTCCTTAAAAAATGCCAAAAAGTTTTACAGAAATAAAATCACAGACAGGATTTTAAAATCACCCAAAATTTTGAAGTTAATTTTTTTAAAAATATATCTATTTTTTCTTTTCACCAAAAATTTGTGTCTAATTATTAATCTTATTTGAGTCTAAAACATGCCTTCCAAATCCATGGGCATAGGTATATTTTAGACTCAACATTTTGGGGATTTTCACTGAGCAAATGTGAAAACACAAGTTCCTCCCTATTTGACATGCCTCCCCATTTTTGCACCACCACCTTATCCCCTCTCATGAATAACAAACAGTCCCTTGTAATGATAAAACTAAGTACGGTAAACAAACAGATCGACTGCTCAATGACACAGTTTCTCAGTAAGACAAACAATTCTTGCAAATTTACCGTACAGCTAAAAGTACATCAACATCCCCTTTCAAAGAGATAAATCTCTGTATTTCAATTTATATTGACTCAAGGAGGTCAGATGATGCAGAATAAAAACTACTTAGAGCGTCTTGTGGGATACGTGTGAATGTAGTAGTAAGAAATAAGTTAGGTGTACATATTTATACATGAATACACATTATACTGACAGGTGTTTCTATTATTTTGTCCACCCCATATATATCAATGAGGCTTAATAAGAACAAAAAACAACAACAAAAACAAAAACAGTGCATAAAGAGGTTTTATTTTCACATTTGACAGCATTTAGTTTGTCCTGTTTGGGTAAGGAACCAAACTGCATATCAAAGTGCTGTTAAGTACCGTAAATTATACAGTATTACAGTATATTGCTGTGTACTTGTGGATTACAAGAATAAACTACATCATTAATTGCAACTAGCAAATTTTATACTTCTGATCTTAATGGATGCATAGCTCATACAAGTTAATAAAAAGAATCTACGTTTAAAAAAAAGACAAACTATAAAAAGAAATCACAGCAAATTTGAACTTTATCCTGCGTCATTATGGCCTCCGGCAGCAGGAGGCTGTTTGTTTTAGAGACAGCAGCTTTGTTTCAGTTATAAAGTTAGGAATTTTTTTGCATTTATTCTGCCACTTCAGTTTATTGCGAGCCTTACATGCCGTACTTGCTGATGACTTCCTTTGCAAGTGTGACGTAGGCGGACATGGCATCTTCCTTGGACATTCCTGAAAGTGAGTGCAAATACAAAGCATTTGGATTAAAAACACAATCAATGTTTTGCTTTTTTTTGTTTCACCTGGACGCGTTACCTTTCCTGGAGTTCCAGGCGTCCCACTTAGCTTTTCCTTTTACATCCATCATTCCTGGTCTATCTACAGAAGTGAGAGCACACAGGAAGAAGGAAATGTTGAGCGTTTATGAAACGTTTTATGGAAGTGATTCTGTTTCTACTGCAGCGATTCATACCCGTGTTAATCTCTCCAACTATGGCCTGCTTATAGAGGCCGTACAGGTCCAGCAGCTCCTGGTCCGTCGGCCTCGTCTTCACCTTCTTCACATCCTCTGCCATCTTCTCAAACTCTGCCTGCACAAAATAAATGGTCAGAATATATTTCAGATAGATAAGACAGACAGATGACTACTATTCTGTTACAGTATCCTGTAGTAGTAGTAGTAATAATAATAATAATAATATATTATTATTATTATTATTATTATTATCCAGAAATGTTTTGGGGTTTTTTTTGTCACACAAAGAATAAAAACAAAAACAAATGCCGACAGGTTAAAAAAAATATATAGAAAATGTATATTTTTATATACACTATAGTGGCTTGTTTTTACTTTAGTTTACTTTTTGTTATTGTTTGTTCTCTCCGTAAGTTGTGGGGAGGTCTGGTAATGCATTTTTTTTTATAGAAAAAAAAGTCTCTACAAATGCAAATGAATAAGTAACATAACATAAAATAATACAAAAATGTATGTTTATACATGCATACATATACATCTAAAAAAAAACAAGTAAATAATATCTTCACTTTCAACATGGTGATTAGGTCAATGATGAAACAAAAATGACTTCACTGTTAAAATGTAATTGATCATAAGGGCCCCAAACACACTCAAATCCCCCCAATGACCCCTCAAGTCAAATTTTTCTTTTTTTTTTCTCCAAGTTTAAGAAAATCAACTGGATTTTATTTAGTATTATATGTGTGCACGCGAAACAACAAAAGTAACAACACAATAATAGACTATACAATTCAAAAAAGTAACCTGACATAAAAGGAGAATGTCAAACTGTGTATTTAATGTAGCCTCGTATTCATGCGTAGTGCAATTAGCTGAATCAAATGAAAACTATATGATCAATAGTGCATTAATGGATTGATAAAAGATGCATGAATCCAGGGTGCTGATGCTTGCATTATTCTTTATGTGTTTTCATCTCTGATAAATTATTCAGTTTATTGTATTTGCACTGGTTAAACAGTGATATGGAGTTATTTTGCATTTTGCTACATCTGACAGATGAATCATTCTAAAGTATTTGTTAAGTTAGTAATCGCAGAATATGATAATGTGCATATTAATCAGTTACAAACAACACTCATTAAGAAATCTGAGCGTAGTATTCCAGTCATGGTGCAGAGCCTGGGAGACCTATTGTTGCACAAGCTGGACATAAACAATGGGCTTTTATTCAAGACTCTAGTGCTTTTGTGCCTACTTGAATAATCTACTTTACAAAAGATCTGGGACATTGCAGAACAGATCATTATAGACCATGAAAAAACCCTGAAAAACCTTTAACTCTCAGAATTTAAACGCTTATAAATTAAGTTTACATGCTAAAAAAGATTAAACTCTAAATCTTAAGTATTAGTGGAAAAAGGTGTCCATTTTTTAAATTTTTTTTAGTTCTCAATTAAATAGAGCCAGATCCCGTTTGTTGTTTTTGATAATTTCAATATTTTCTCGTTTATCTCTCTTTTTTAAAAGCAGCCTGCATGCAAAGCGGCAGTTGCAGCATCAGAACAGAGCCAGAGGAAATCAGATATGTTTAGACTCGCTCTTCTTTCATTCACTCATCCCACACTGTCAAAGATGGATGACACCACATACAGTAGATGGCGTGGACGCCCTGCTGCCGCGACCGTTATTTATTTCCCAGCGATAACAACTCCGGTACACGGTGACACCAAACGAGGTCAGAAGCAGTAGATCATTTACCTGAGGAGACATATTCGCAGATGCAGCTCTGTGCTTCAGATGGCTGTGTTTCTCCTGTCGGCGCTGCGCAGCTGTAATTACAGCTGATCACTGTAATATAATCTGTCACAGCGAGGAACTGCAGCAGAGGGGGGAGCAGGGAGCTGCCGAGGAGCTGATTGGCTGCATGTCACCTCATACACACACACACACACACACACACACACACACACACACATACACACACGCACTCCCAGGAATATGGGATGCATAGTCTCAGAGGTCATGTTTGGATCAAATTTAACAGTTTATTTATTAATTAATTAATTTATTATTTATGTTGTTGTTGTTATTATGCAAATTATTTTTTCTCCAACCGAATTGAGTTTAAGATAGATATATATATATATATATATATATATATATATATATATATATATATATATATATATATATATATATATATATATATATATATATATATATATATACATTGCTGCTGTAACAAAACAATTTCCCTTACAGGATTAATAAAGTATTTCTATTCTATTCTATCAAGTTTTAAAATAATATTTATAAAAACAAAAATAAAAATAAAATAAAAAATATCAGTATAATTATTATCATTAAATTATTATTAATAATAATGATAATGTCCTGTTATTCTTTTCATTTCATTATTTTTAAAATCGAATTTAATTAAGTCTAAAACGTTTTAATATATTTACATACAGAAAACTTTTTCTCAAAGGTGAAATCGATCAAATGAAACCGTTTATTTTTAATTTATTTATTTATTTCTGCTTTATTTTGGGATTTTTCCGGTGACTCCGTTATAAATTGTGGCACACGCGCACCATCAGCACGTGAAGCCATGGGTGGCACACCGATAGCTGAACGCTGGTCGGCGCTGTGCTCCTCTTATCTTTTACAAATAAAGTTTTTCAATTCAAACAGCATGGCGGCGCCCTGTGGTCCACCCGTGTTGTGGTCTGATCCTGTGAGCGAGTCCGGTCTGTAAAAACAAAAGCGTTTCACTGCGACAGCATCCGGCAGAGTAAGTACGCGTCCCTGCTGTTGTCCCTTATTTTGCGGACTGTCATGGTGTTGATGCAATAATACGAAAAGTGAAGCAAACTTCTCTTCCCATCAAAAACACAACTTTTCTGATCGTGAATCTCTGAGTAAAATACAGCATGAAATAACCGATCAACACACCAAACATGTACCGCAATATTATCCGAGTGCTAACTTATAATTATTTTATTGATTACTACTAATTGAATATTATTTGTGCTGCTCAGTTTAAACCTTGTCATCAAGCCCCGATCGATGATCTGTTTTTGAGGACCGGTAAGTCAGAGCTGAGCAACATGTCAGTATTATATTTATATTTTGATATGAGAAAAGATATCGTCTCAGGTTTTGGATGTCGTAACATCCTAAAATCTTGTCTTTTTTGGTTTTTAAAGGCTGAAAAAGGCAGGAAAGTGATGTCATTTTCTGAACTCAAGACATCTGCAAGACATGAGTGAAAAGAAAATTACCTGAAAATTAGCACAAAAAAATAACCAAAAAACAGAAACGTATAGAAAAATAAATTAAATAAAAAAACTGCTTAGAATTATAATCCTGTTAAACAGATTTAAATATATAATCATAATTAAAATATTAATTATGTATTTTATATTAAATATAATAATTTTACATAGAATTCTACGGAAATGTTGCCCTAGTATTTATTTTTATTTTTTCAAAAATAATACTCTAAATCCACAAATTTCTTGCAGTTTGCAGGACATTTCTTGCCAATTTAGGCGTTGTTTTTTTTTTGTTTTTTTTTTAAGAAATCAAAACCAGTTAATGACTGATATATAATGAATTATTTAGGCTCTCCTTGTTTAAAAGTATTTCTTGTTTACTACAGTTTTTTTGTCTTCACTACAGAGAAGACATGGCTGCTGCAGGAAAATCAGCTAAAAAGGAAATCAGAAAGCCAGCAAAGACCTCCTTCACGTCACCGTTCACTCCACGATGGGGCCCGCTTCCGCAGGAAGACATGCACTTCATCCTGAAAACCCTGAGGGACAAACTGGTGTCCACGGGTCTTGAGAAGAAAGAGGTCAAAGTGTTTCGGCCGTGGAGGAAAAAGAAAGACCAGAAACCTGCCGCCGCACCAGAACCTGCTCCCCAGGCGAGCCAGGATTCTCCCAAAAACGGCTGGACAGACGTGTCAGCGAGGAGACAGCTGGCCGTCGGCATCAACGAGGTCACCAAAGCTCTGGAGAGGAACGAGCTCAAACTGCTGCTCGTGTGCAAGTCCGTCAAGCCCAAACACATGACGGATCACCTGATCGCACTGAGCGCCACGAGAGGCGTGCCGGCCTGCCAGGTGCCCCGGCTCAGCCAGAGCGTGTCGGAACCGCTGGGGCTGAAAAGTGTCCTCGCTCTGGGGTTCAGACAGTGCGCCTGCAAAGATGACGAGGTGTTCACTGACGCCGTGGACGCCATCAGACCCAGAGTGCCTTCACTGGATGTTGCGTGGCTTCAGGGTGGAGCACCCAGTGTGACACCTGAAGGTCCCGCTGATGTGGAGGAGGAGGAGGAGGAGGAGGAGAAGAGGAAGGGCCAGAAAAGGAAGCTTGAGAGTGAATCTGAGGAGGTCACAGAGTCGGCCTCCTCCTGCACGCTGCAGCCGCTCAAAGTGAAGAGAATAGTTGCTAATCCAGCAAAGATGCGAAAAGTGAAGGCGAAGGCGAAGACAGTCAAATGAAAAAGAAGATGAAGATACTTAAGGGATCATTCCTGTTTTTGTATGTTTTAGTTTCCTATTTTTTGGCTTTTGACCACCTAAAGTGAGGCAGTCCTCTTATGGTGGAAATGAGAGTGATTTTTCATTCATTGTATTATTTTAAGGATTTCAGAAGCCTAAAGAGCTGAAAATATCTAGTATTTGACCTCGTGACCCTTTAAGTTGGGATCCACTGTTTTAGGTCACACATAAGAATTTGTGGATGCATTTTTCGACATTTTTCGGCAGCCACTGGTTTACATTCTTGTTTGCATCAACTTGAAATCTGCTTGCGATAAACTACGTTGTCCATCAGTTAGTTGAGAGATTTTTCTGAGTTTCAGCTGCTGCTTTTCTTTTGAAAGTTTAATTTCTGGGCTGTAGTTCAGAAAAAGCAAATACTTTAAAGATTTCTCCATCAGGATATTTCACAAGTTATTTGATTTCATAGAAAAAGAAAGTAACTGGACAGATTCATAGATACTGAGAATAAATGTTAGTTGCAGCCCTACGTTTTAACATCATATCAACTTTTATTTTTGTCATCTGTGTTCATTTTGCACAGTAAAGCAAGTAACTGTTTCAAAGTTAACATTGCAAGAAAAACAGAAAAATATGAATAAAATTCTGTCAAACACAGGAGCAGACATCGTTTGTTAAACCGTGCAACCTTTTTAGAGCAAGAAAGTTTCTCTTCTCATATGCTACTGTGAGTTTGGAGGCTTCCTGCAGTTTACGTGACTGAAAAGATCCGTAAGTACTCTGATATCATTCTTAAGAAGGAATACTTCATCTGCAAAATGACCTTTTGTGTATCAGCTACTCGCTGTGTTACCTTGAATTTGTGAAGAAGGTTTCGTTTTCTGGCATGCCTCCACGGAGAATCCAAAAAAGACGAACACTGTTCATGAAGTGCCGTAAACGCAGAATGTGTTTAACAGCAGAACATCTCCATCGAAACATCCATTTAAAACTGACAGAACTTCTGCAATATAATCCAAGTATCCAGTCATATGCTCAGTACTTCCCAAATAAATGCATTTTTATTAAAACGTTACTATTTAAAACACATCAGTACAAATGGTCTTAATGCACGGCAGAGGAGGGTGCACGGGCTCAAGCCTGCATGCAAACTCGAGCTCGTGCACACACACACATGCTCGGGGCCCGCTACTTGTAAGTGCAAGTTTTTTAAAATCATAAGTGTGTTTGAGAAGTACTGAGGCAACAACTGGATAAATGAGATTTGGATTTTACAACAGGAGTTGCCTGAATGTTTGTAAATTGATGTTTGTTTGTTTTTCAAAGACTGTGGGGTTTTTTTTTACTGTTTTTTTGCCTTTATTTTATAGGACAGATTCAGTGTTAAAGACTGATGTTTTGATATGTAGTTTTATGTAGATGACTTCAATCCATGCATAATGTTGGCCTTTTTAAGATTCTGCCAAAAAATTAAAGGTTTCTACGTGAATTTAAATAATTGATATCCGTGGTCACTTTGCAAGTGAATTATTCCTTTAAATTGATCTCATAAGTGGCATTTCTTTGGCCAGAAACACATATTTAAATTGATGATTATGTTTCTGATAAAAATTTAACTGAGTGCAAGATATATTTTTCATGTAATTTGGTAAATATGACTGGAGTTAAAATTTTGGGCTGGGGCGCCCCTTTAACTCACCTGGTAGACTCGTCATTGTTGCAGAGGAGCGAGTTTGATTCCAGCCCAGGTCCTTTGCTGCATGTCATCCTCTCTCATCTCTCTTATGTTTTGCGATCAAATAAAAGCAAAGTGTCCAAAGAAAAAACCTATAAAAGAAGAAAAAAGTATCCATTCACCAGTTCTTTAAGTTAAAACTATAAAATATACATTAAGTGGAATACTTACTGTGTATTTCTGTTGCTCTAATCATGTTAAAAAGAAGTGCAACACTCACGTCCCTTTTTAAAGTGAGTTTATTCAATCAAATATCCATGCTGGTATAGCTGACGTGTGTGTTGAAACAGATTGTTATTTGCATGGGGGTCATGTCTAAATGATGCTGGTACAAGTTCTTCAGCTTTTTCACAGCTTACAATGGATTTGAATAAAAATATTGTTCTTCAGTTTGAGAAAGCTGTATGTCGTTTCAAAAGTTACACCCCCCCTACCCACCCCCAAAATCTTTTAAATAAGGCAGGTACTTCGGGTTGAGTTCTCACTAAAGGGTGTGGCTAGTTAACATTGACGCTAAAAATCATCACAGCAGCAAAACTGACATGCTCATTCAAACAGCTGCAGGCAACACATCTGTGACACAACCAACATCCATGAGGCACACCGCTGACTCAATAACCCAGCTTTCAATGGTAAAAAAAAAAAAAAAAAGCCCCGAAGCACTGACTGTCCACTGGTCGTCCTTGTCTTGCCAATATATAAAGGGATGAGAAGAAAATTACATCACATACAGAAAAAGTAACGACAAAAACGGCAGCAGCCTTTACCTCTTGAGTTATGCAGAGCTGCATGAACAGGATTATCAAACACAAAGTAACAAACTCAGAAAACAATTCTGAAAACATTTTTCAAACCTCTGAGATCACCAGCAGCTCCACCACAGAACAAGTGGTCTGACAAATCAAAGATCTCCTCGCTCAGTCGAGAACAAGAAAAACGCCAGTTTGACCTATTTACCTGGAAAAATTCTGTTAATACTGGACAGAAAAAGAACAGAAATTGTCTTAAGACATTTTGCAAAGTACAAGTATAAATATAACCGTTAAAAGAATTTCATTTAGCTGCACGACACACTAAAAAAATGACCCACAGTATATTTTCAGACACACAAATACAGTACCGTTTTAAAAAAACATAACACCAGAGGCGTTAATAAAAATGGACCTGGGGGGGAAAAACAAAAACGGAAAAGCTCAAATTTCAAACTAATGCGGTTACTGATACAGGCTTGTTTGTTCAGCCTCTGTTCTCTGAATACATGCTGTTAAATTATTCCCCGGACACTCTGAATGTTGTTTAAGAGCACATTTAACATCCTACTGCAGGGACTGAGCTGATGGGAAGGTTTGCATTAAAGAGGAAACAGATAACATTTTGGCTACAGTGACTACAGAACAAGTCCTGCTTTCACAATGCAATTCTGTCTGTCACCGGGTACGAACACCCGGGAAAAATGAAGGATCGATGCACAGCACAAAGGAAGTACATTAACCATTGAGCAACCAAAACAGGGAGAGGACAGCACTTTTTTTTCCCTTTGTAGCTATCAATAGCTATCTCCAGTTAGCAGAGTATCAATGTGTAGCTACTATCCCCAGAAAGCTCTTTTTCGGCTCTGAAGAAAATGTAAAGTGGTCTGGTTGTGACAGTGGCACTAAGAATAATACCACTTGTGAACACTACTGAAGGTTAAAGTTCAAAGGTTGAGTGTTGTGAGCTGCTTTACAGGGGCGTCTTATTAACCGCTTTGTAACCGCCTACTGAAAGTAAGAAGCAACAGAAAAAAGAATAGAGCAAAAGAAACTGCCCTTAACTGCTTTAAATTACAATTTCTTCATCAGTTATTACAGCTTTACCTCAGATTTGTGAAGAAAACATTGTTTTTCTCGCATGTGAACGAAGAATCCAAAAAGGCAAACATTCCTTATGATCAAGGTAAACAGGGTCCAAGTTTAACAGCAAAACTACATCGAAACATTCATTTTTCATGACCGCTAGTCCTCGTAAGGGTCGCAGACAACCATTCACACTCACATTTACACCGACGGGCAATTTAGAGTCACCAGTTAACCTGACCTGCATGTCTTTGAAATGCGGGAGGAAGCCGGAGAACCCGGAGAAAACCTACGCTGATACAGGGAGAACACGCAAACTCCACACAGAGGGCCCCCCCCAACCGAGGTCCAAACATCGCCCCAGCCCGGGTTTGAACCGGGGACCCTCTTGCAGTGAGGTGACAGTGCTAACCACTACACCACCGTGCAAAACATCTACTAATAAACACTTACACAACTCGTTCAGTATATTATGAGACTCATTTATCCAGTTGTATGCCCAGTTTTCCCAAAAATAAAAACATTTTTGATAAAACATTAGGATTCAAAACACGTTGGTACCAACAGTCTCTTGCGTGGCCGAGTTCTCTGATCAAGAGGAGCTGATACACAAGCTCAAGGCCTGCTATTTGTAGGCCAAAGTGTTTTATATTGTGATGTTTTTGTGTGAAAACACGTTTTGGAAGTGCTGAGCTTACGACTAGATAAGACTTGAATTACACCATATCAGTTGTGCAAGTTTGCAAACTGATGTTTTTATATCGTTTTGCTGTTGTTAAACATGGTCCCTATTTAGTTAATTCATCAAAAATGTTTGCATTTTTTAGATTCTCCCTTCACTGTAGAGGCATGCCAGAAAAAAAAAAGTCTTCACAAATATAACGCAACGCAGTAAGTAACTGGTATGCATGATAGTCACTTTGCAGATGAAGTATTTCTTTAAAGGAGACTCAATTGAGAACATTACTCTTTAAAAGTAGTTAAGCCATTTTTACACTATGAAACTGTCTCAACACAGAAACCCTGACTATTCTGATTTTTGATTTTTTTTTGCACAAAATCTTATTCAAATCCACCCAGGTTAGAATTTAATTGGGATTTGCATTTTCCAGAATTTGGTGCTGTAACTCACCGCCCTGCTTGCATGTCATCTTTAGTTTTTCCAGCTACTGTAATTTTTGCCTTTTATTCAACAGGCCCGCTAACCAAACACATCGTGCACATGCAGATAACTGAGCATGAGCGTATCAGTGTGACCACAACCGAGCAACACGTGGTTTAGATGTTCCACTAAAAATCCAGAAACAGCTTTGTAGCATGAACACGGCTCACATCCTGTAAAAATAAACAGTTGTACAGTTTGTACCGCAACCCATCTATTTTGAAATCTGACCCCTTAAAAAAAAGAGAAAAAAAAGAAAAAGAAAAAGAACCCCTTTGCTTGTTTAGGAACTCAAAAATTGTGCTTCATTGATGCAATACATTCTTCATCAAAAACCACTTAAAACCCACGTTGTCAGACAAACTCAGTGACATCTACACTACCTATGAGGAAAATACTTTGGATCAGCCCTCCCGACCCCCAAACTCACACTACAGGAATAAATATGATCTGGCTTTAAATGTACAGGTACTATATATTTTTAACAAAAAAAAACATGTATATCAATGCACCAATTGGATGAGTCCTTTCATGAAGATATTCCTTTTTGTGTGTATGTGTGTGTATTACTTGACAGTGTGAGTGTGAAAAGTTAAGATATTTTTCTCCTAAATGCTTTTATATGTCAGCTATCACAGAAACACATTCTTAGCATTTCTAATTCTACTGAGGCCCGAAACAGCCGCCAGAGAAATGTCTGACCGTGACGATATGAAGAGATGGGAATAATATCTCGTTAAATGCCTTTAAGACCCTCTTGTACCGCCGCTGCAGTGGGACATAATAACTTATTGTTCTGTGGTCATGTTTGCTTGTTGATTATCATTTACATAGTTCAATGTGAAATTAAACAACATGCCAGTCCCCCGTGACGAGGCGTCTGCTGAGGAAGAAGAACTAAACAAAAGTCACAATGTCAAGGCATCCTCTTGTATGTCAAACTGGTATGTTTTAAAATGTGAGTGTGCATGTCAGGAGCGTTGTACTGTATGAGTATCTCAGGCATAGCATGACTTCACATTCAGGATGTTGATGATTTAAGAGTTTTCACCTCCAGGTGAACTGAGAATGTTCTTGAACCGTCTCCCAGCCTCCAGGTCGGTTTTACTGTTGTGGTTCTCATTGTCTAGCTTGGGCTACCTGTATGTCCAGGTAAGGAATAGCCAGAGGTCAAAGGTTACGACCTCCTGATCAGTGTTTGTGTAGCAGCCGTGAAGAGGCCTGCTACTGAAGGACGAGGCCAACCTGAAACACACAGACGGTGACCTGCTGTTAGAGGAGTTTTGATGACAAGAATACATTTTTTTTCCTGCACCAGCTGTACGAAAGTTCAAAACCCTTCTTAATTATAACTGAAGGGTTTACCAAGTGGAGATGTACACATCACTAAATTATGTGTAGATAACCTGTTACAAAATATTTACACAAACTTTCTGACAGGTGTAACTGGAGCTGTTGTATTTGGATAGCTAACGAAAAAAAAGGTAGATCACAAAACTGACATTAGCTGGCTAACGCTTCGGACTGAGAAGTAAAAGAAATCTGACATGATCCTTGATCAAAATGCTTTTTAAGAAATAATGTTAAAGCCGTAGTTGGTAACTTTAATGCTTTTTTTTCATATTTACTGAAACTGTCAATACCCACAAAGTAGTACATGAGACAGATGTTGTTCCTCTTCTGCCTCTAATGGCAATAACACACATGAAGGAAAACAACCAGTCAGAGCACAGGAGTCTCTTATGCAGCAGACAAACTTATCAATCACATTCTTAGATCAAAAATGAAAGACTTAGTCACAGATTCTATAGGATGTCAATTTTTTTTAGTCTGCCTGGTTGTACAACTGACCCAGAAAGTTCTCTTTTGACTCATAAACAGTCAGTTGTATTTTTGTCTGACTCTGATTTCTCTGAAAAAGAGATTCTGAATCTCAATGGGACCAACCTTGTTAAAAAAAGTTAAATAAATAGATAAATCTCTACTCATAAACTGCTGTTAACTGTCAAACGAGGCAGCACTGATCAAATATGAATCAAGATTCAGTTACTGCATGGCCTACTTCTCACATCAAATGTTTCCACACATATTTTTAAGTTTACTGTTTAGCCATAAAGTAAGATAATTTGTGATTCAGCCGCCATGTTGGAAACAGTTGAACACACAACCCAGCACCACCCAGCAGCTCGAGCATCTGCAACATCAATCAGGTCTTATCCAAAACTGATGTTTCTGCCGTACTTTAGAATGTAGACACTGAGGTGGAACGAATAATACTGTGGATGCCTCCGTTTGTCAGTGAAGTGGTGCAGCAATACTAAGTTTAAGTGTGAAGCAGTCAATAGATCGAGCTGTGCAACAAATCGTAAACAAACCGACGGCACATGCTTATTACACAAAGAAACCGAATAGAGATGTTATCATTTCCAAAACGCTCTAATTTACAAGTCCATACAGAAAGTAACCAGAAATTTGAAAAATCTGCACCTTAGAAGGTTTTAGTGACCAAGACTCTGTTTGCATTTGGACACAAGAGGCCAAAAAAAAGAGAAAAAATCAGTTTCCAAAACTGTCTGCATACATGTTGACAGGGCATGAGTTGATAGTTTGCTGTGAACTCTTGCTGCTGACCTTATCAGGGTCCATAGGAGGACATTTCCAGTTGTAAAGGTAATACTGCAGATTTCCATCTCCTATGCCGAACTTGAGCTTCTCCAGGAACACCTTATTCTCCATTAGATCCAAGGCATTGAACACATCAAAACCTTTCTGTTAAACACACAGACGAAGAAGACGTCACAAACTAAGTATCATGATGCATTACACAGATGCAAGAAAGTTGAACTCCCAAAACATTTTAAGTGTTCACTGAAAGAAATAGGACAGTATTTTGGTGCAGAAATACATTGATGTGACAGGTGGAACATAAAAATTAAACACACATAATTATGCTATTTAAAACAGACTTAATTCAGTGAGTATTACCTCACATGTGCAGTATGTGAGAAATGATCAGAGTGTACATGAGAAAATGACTACACTTTAACAAAAAAACAGTAAAAAAAAAATGCATTTTTATAATTTCATTTAAGTTTACCTTCTGCTAATAAGTATCCACTGGATTAGTAGAACTGGTTAATTATTTGGTAGTGGCATGTGTTTTTGAATAACCCTAAAGAGAGCGAAACATTACCAGCTTGGCCAGGATCAGTGCATCATTCATTAAGTCCAGTAGTGGCGTTTGTGTATGAACGTTGTAAAAAGAGTAAGCGGCCTTCAGGCTCCTATGGAGAGGGTGATGCATCACCGTCGAGGGCAGAGTGTAGAAACTAGTGAAATCTGTCAGGACACCACCGGCACCCTGCGGAGACAGAGACATGACGACTGTTTTAACAGACAGAAGACTCAACAGGCCCTAAGTATTTTGAATACAGAAACTAATTCCAGATACCTCTACTACAAATGTGTCAATTATGTTGTCCTGTGGCAAGAACCAGTGAGCCACCTCCTCCTCTCCCATAGAAGGTGCAAGCTGGAAACGTCTCAGGAATTTCTGTAGCAGCTCTGTGACCTGGGGGATGTCACGCCTGTCCATCGGCCGCAGACCTGGGGTCTTGGTGCTCTATATTGGGTGTAGAAAGCAAGAGGAAAACGTCGATGTAAGTTCTGCCATTTACAAGAATTATAAAAAGAGATCTGGGCCTGTCAGGTGCAAGTGTTTACATCTGGTAATCTGTAGAGTTTCATGGTTCTTTGCAGGGTCATGTTTCTGCTCAGGTGGGAAAATTTAACTTCCACAAGCTTTCTGGGGTTCAAAGAACGATGCCAATACCTGACACAGAGAAAAAGGAGGAAAAAAAAGTGAAAATTGCTTTTAAACCAATTTCTGACACAGTGTCTTATGTGTTTCATGTTTCAATATTACTTTGCATACCTGCATGTGGACACAGGTTTAGGCAGCACCACTCCTGCTGTGTAAACTGCCTGAAATATCCCTTCTAAGTTAACTCTCCGTGTGATCTCTCTGATTAGCACTGGAGCGACGCGCTTTGAACGCAGTTTCTTATGGACACACAGGAAGTTGATTTCAACCATCCTCTTGAGTCTGAAGCAGCAGAAAGAAAGACGTTACAGTATAATGGTTCCTACTGGCTCTTATCATTGCTTTTCTCCAGTGTATGTGATCGGTAATCAGTGCTCACGTGTCATAGATGCGTATATCTGCAGGGATGGCACTGATGAAGCCAACAAGCTTCTTATTTGAGGACACTCTCACTCCACAATGCCACTGTGGTAACCAGCCAGGGGGACGCAGAGCCCTGAGAGGAGAGGAAATGTTAAGTGTGACAGCAGACAGTTTAATACTTTACATACATATTTTATGAGCAGTTAGATAAAAACATCAGCAAGTGATAAACAAAAACACACAATGAGCGCTACAAGCTTACCATTTGAGAAAGTTTGGCGAATAATCAAATCTGAACATGTTGTCGTCGTCTTCCACATAATTTTCATTTAACAACGTGTACAACTCTTTCAGCTGAAAGAGACAAAGATAACAAAAATTGAATTTTACAGCTGCAATGGTCAAAAGAAAATAAACTGGCAACTATTTTGATAACTGATTAACTGTTAAATGAAAAACATTTGATGGGTCTAGCATCTTAAATGTGAAAATTGCCTTGCTGACACTAAAATTCAATTTTGGACTCAAGTTTGGGCATAAAGCGTGTGATGAGGTCACCTGGTGCTCTAGGATACTGTGACGGGCAAATTTCACTGTTTTCTGATGTTTTATAGACTGAATCACTGTGATGTCACTCTAACAACAACAGTATAGTACCAACCAATTAATCAATCAAGAAAAATCAGCATATCAACTGTAAAATATTTGAGACAATCATTGTACTTACTACATCTGCATTGCTGAGATCCAGAGTGTCCCACATAAAGCCTTGAGGTAAAGAATATGGCTCCTGTCTAATGTTTTCTTTGTCTGCTTCTATCGGCCCGTGACTCGTCACCACCTCATCTGCAAAAATAGCACAGCTCTCGTCAAAGATATAAAACCATTTTTCAATCACCACATTTCCTGTAAATGTAGCAATTTGCTCAGCTGACACTGATCCTGAGCCAACAACAAATGTTTGTGTTCTTGTTGAATCGCTGACAGCTATAAAAATCTGCTTCTGCTGGTCCCATGTTGACCAGACACACCCAAGGCTCTCCTGCACAGACCTGACTCTCTGTCCAACGCTGTTCATGGACAGTTTAATCTAATGCCACTGAGCATGTCCAGTGAGTATTCATGGACCCCCGCTGAACTTCACAGCTGACATGTTTTTGGGACACTGGCTTTGAGCAGCACACTATGATGAAATAAAACCAGTAGATGGCACTGGTGCACAGAAACACTGTTCAAGAAAGATGATAAATCTGCTGACCGCTGAAGTAAAAACTGTTTGAGTGTGGAAGCAATTTCCGCAATCATCCATTGGCCACGCTAATGATTAATAATCACTTAATCGCTAAGAGCTTACAAGGTACCAAATGCTTTCTCTTCCTCACTAAAAGCTTTATTCAAACATGACACAGACTTGCAGCACAATTTTAAACAAATAAGATATGAATCAAATAAACAATGCTCTTGTTCACTCTGCCCAAGTTAAGTAGGTACTTACTGAGCTTCGGCACGGGCTGAGTGTCCCAGAACTGGTACTTGTGCTTGGCTGCCTCATCGATGCTCTTTGCTGGTCCCTGGCAGGACAGCAGCTCCATGGCTCTTTGGATGTCCTGCAGCTTCTGAATGGGTAAGCCTGGGTTCTACGCGTAGAAAGGGGACATGTACACGAATTAGAACAAAGACAAAGGAATTTAGGTACAGCGACAACGTGAATCAACATTTCCCTGCATGTGTGATGTGACATCAGGGTTCCCACAGCTTAAGGTAAATTAAATTTCATGCTTTTTAACTCTTTTAATGCCACTCAAGATGAAATTTAACACAGATTTTTAAAAAAAACACTAAACTGAAAAAAGCAAATAAAAAAACAGAACCAACTTTTTTTTAAAATTAGAGTTAAGAACAATTTTGCCCAAACATATAATGTAACATAAAATGTTACTTTTTTGGTCCGGTGAAAAAGTCAGATCTGGTTAGAATTCAGAAATACCATTTATTAGTGATTTTTATTACTGACTCTGTGGGATTATTCCACTGCTTTAAATTTAGTAAATTATTAAAAAAATAAATAAATGCTGCCAATTATTTTGTGACTTTACAATGCAACATCAGAGAAAAGCAATCTAAAACATCCTACTTCCAATGTTTTTGCATTTTTAAGACTTTTGAAAGACTGATTTAAGACACTTTAATACCAACTAAGGTCTTATTTTTGGATTAATTAATAAAATGCACACGCAGCATCTACCACATAAATCTGAATACCTACATAATGAAGGCACAACAACATTGGGCATGTGTGAGTCTTATAACCATTAACCGCCACAAATCCAAGTTACGTTTGACTGTTCACACCAGATTATTAGTAACTGATGAGTGCTGGATTATCACCGCTTACAAAACACTCATGTCCACAACTGTAGTTCAGCACATGCCTCTGTCAAACACTGTTACATGCACACAGTATCTCTGGTTTTCGTCATTCATGGGATTTTATGTTTATATGGAAAATGAAAAAACTGGTTATTCATACACATGATACTAATACTGTCCAGGTTTGGGATAGTGGCGGCTCATGTGGTTTTTTCGCATTTGTAGTATTCCTGTTGAATTGTGTGTGTGCCTGTTTGCGGTATTCATGTCTATTGCTGCCCTTAACTCTGTAGATGAATTCTGAATTCTGTCTTCATCTCATCAGCAGAAATGAAAGATGGGAGAAACAGTTTAAATTCATCCTCCATACCGCTGTCAGACTCCCACTTTCATTTCAGTGTGCAATAAATTGTTCACCATCGTGTTTTTTGTGTCAGAGAGCTCCAGATGGCAGACAGTAATTGTGTTAGGATAGCTGCTTGTCCAAGTTTCTAAAAGTGGGCTGTAATGTTTACATGGGAAAAACAGAACTGGGATTATAATGTGCTCAGTGTTTAAAGGTTGCTTTGACTGGAAGCCACTACAAAATCAAAGGCGTAGATTCTGAGGGGGACGCAGGGGCACATCCCCCTAAATATTTAGAAAACATGCAATAAAAACATGAAAGAAGCACATTTATAGCACATTTACTGTGCTCAACTGCTAAAAAAAAGACTACTAGATGCAACACTGGTTTATGTTTATGCACATTAATATTTCACTATAATTCTGAAAAGAAGAATATCCTAGTGTTATTTGGGTTTTAGGAGCAGTCTTTGAACATGTATAGAGCTCATTCAGCAAATGCATCTCCACTGAAGCTTTTACCACAGTTTGAGACACTTGGCATGTTACCTGTTTATGGTCAGCCCTGTATGTTGTCATGGATACCTTGAACATAATCCAACTAATCAATAATTTGCGAGGCTGTGGTAGAGATGCATGCTCATAAGGAAACCCCAAACTGCTGGTCAAAACAAGAAAAACACCTAGTTTTTAACATTATGAAAGACTTGGATATCAACAGATTTTTGGATATTTGCAAATATTGCAACGCCGACCTTTTACACGAGGTGGCTGAAGAAACTAAAGAAAGGAGTTGTGTTTGCACAGTCGCCAACAGTCTGCCACCAGCAGAAAACTTTTTTAAAAATCCTGGCACAATCAACAGTTGTTCCACTTTTCCATATTTTGACATGATAAATGACATGTTAGGGCACGTCAATTGGAGTATACACAGCTTTTATATTTCTGTCAACTTTCACTTTTACTCCATTGCATTTCTAAATAAGATGTAGACTCTTACTCCGATACATTTCCCCTAAGCATTTTAGTTACTTAGCACAAAAGAGCGAAGTAAGGGAGGAAGAGAGGAGGGATGAAGGGACAGACAGACGATTAAGGCAGGAGCGTCCAAACTTTTTTGACTGGGGGCCAGATTAGATAATGTTTAAAATTCCTTGGAGCCAGCTTCCCGCATCATATGGTTATTTTGAAAGACAATCTGAGGGGCCGAGGGCCCCTGGGCCGGACTTTGCATGTGAAGATCTCGTTTTTATTTAGGTGTAACGTACCTTCTATTTTTAAGGTAGTGTACGTTGCGAAAAAGTAAAATGTAAATTCTGATTGCTTTTTTGTCTTCTATTGATAGCGTGTACCTGTACTATACTTTCAATACTTAAGTGCATTTAATATCAAAAAATTACTATTGATAGTTAAGTAAATATCAAATTCATAATTTATATCATCATTTAAGACTGTAACTCAAAAAATATTCTGATAGACAACTTCAACCTCTACCAGAGTCATTTTCTGGTAAGAAATCTGTACTTTTGCCACACATACTTACTCACACTTACTGTAGTTATTTCTGGCTAACCTGCTGCTAACTTGCCTTATGTCTTCTGCCCATTGCCAGGCAGCCACTCGCATGGGTATGTATGAAATATCTATTTATTAACAACCTGGCTAACTTTATATCGCATGGCTTGTGTGTTAGTGCATATGAACTAGGGGGTCGACAGATCACCGGCCAATTATTGGGGCCAATATTTGACATTTTGCAGATTATCTGTGTCTATAGCTTATTTTAATGATTGCCAATAAAATTAATTAGAAAGTGCAAAGAAAGTGTCAGCATGGGAGAACTTTCATGTAAAACCCCAGCAAGCTATTTTAATTCATTCATTTTTTAATTTAAATTTTCATTAAAAAAGTGTCAGGGAACTTGCGCTATATGATGAAAGGTTCAGTTTAATTCAACATTTGCTAAAGGCATTTAAACAAAGTTTTTTTTGTTGAAGTTTGTTATATTCCAAATTTTAATTTCGACAGAATTTTTTTCAATTTCATTTTAGGTGCATATCAGTTCCAAATATCAGTTATCGGTCTCATTATGTAGCAATAATCGGTATCAGCCCTGAAAAAACAATTTCCGTCAACTCCTTCTATTTAAGGTGTCCTGCTGCTGTTGTTATGTGAATTTGACCAATTTGTAGGCTTCAAAACATCTTGCCAAAGGAGGACAGTTGACTATTAGACAGCTGGCTAGCACTTGCATATTTACTGAAATATTGATTAATGCGTATCCTTAAAAATAAAATAAATAAAATGGATATGACTTAAGCTATCAGGTACTTCATCCACCACTGCAAGCAGGGTTTTGTTGGGTTGTCGCTTGTCTCCTTACCTGCTCCTAATAGGCTACCATGTCTACCATCAGCCTGGCGAGAGGCACTAGTAGGTTAGTGGGTTATTGTTTTGGATTTGCCATTAAAAGGTGTGTGTGTACATTTCAGTGGGTCATCGTCGCACCTTTATCTCCTGAGAGTCGGAGGCAGAGTCAGACTTGGCTCCCCCTGAGCTTGGCTTCTCTTTCTTCCTCTTCTGCTTCTTCTTCTTCCTCTTGGCCCCCAAATCTCCCCCTGGACTCCTGGAGAAATGGACACAAACACACAGCGCATTACAAAACAGGGGCTGAATCTGTCCGTCTCACATTTGACTCACACAACCAAAGAAAGCTGCG
The DNA here is from genome assembly GCF_026936395.1 of Plectropomus leopardus. Classification (NCBI taxonomy): domain Eukaryota; kingdom Metazoa; phylum Chordata; class Actinopteri; order Perciformes; family Serranidae; genus Plectropomus; species Plectropomus leopardus. Next base: position 28,564,797 of record NC_142186.1, read on the forward strand.
CTTAGCTACCGTTAGCTAACTTACCATAGCAACGAATGACAGCTGAGCTAACGTTAGCTAACTAACGGTTTGTCTCAACGGCTGGCTGTCATCATGTCATTCAGTCGGGACGCTAGCTAAGAGTTTAAATGCAGGAAAACACAGTTAAAACGGTAAAAATGACACCGAAATAAAGGTTTAAAATCAGCTCTTCTCGTGTGGTTACTAGCTTGAAATGAGGGCCTTTTAGCAAACAGCCCGGCTGTGTTTGTGTCGGCTAACGTTAGCTCACCGCGCTAGCCGTCCCCACCGAGCACACACATAAACAGGCAGCCTGGAATAACGTTACTGCGGACCGGACAGGCCATCCTCACCCCTGCATGTGCTCATTCTCCTCCTCGTTGTCTCCGTCTATCCCGCAGGTGTCCTGGTCGTCCAGCTCCAGGCTCTGCTGACTGGCTGCGGATTCACTGTCCTCCGCCATCACAAAAAATGGTTTTTTTTTTAAAAAAACTGTCAGCTACCGTGTGTGACAGAGATCACGGGCAGCAGCGGAGAGATGCAAAAACAAAGAAAGAGCCGAGCGAAAGCGCACCGCCTACAGGCCGGTGGAGGGAAAACACAGCTGAACTCTTTTACCTTTTACCCTGAAATATAGCCCAAATAAAATATATTTTTTTTATAAATATTTACAGCACTCTCAGTACTGACAGGATCCCGACTTTATTTGATTTATCCATGGCTTGGTCATGTAACCGTTAGTGGCAAACTGAATAAATAAAACGTATTCAGGTTTGAGCAACATCTACAAGATAAGATCATAACAACAGGCAGTGGTGGAGGAAGTATTCAGATTCGTTACTTAACTACAAGTACTATTACCACACCGCAGAAATACTCTGCTACAAGTAAAAGTCCTGCATTGAAATTTTACTTGAGAAAATAAGTATAATCAGGTACTTAAAGTTTTAAAAGTAAGTACCCAATGCAGAAAAAACCTTAAAATATTTTAAAGCAATAGAAAAACACCCCCACACTGTTTGTTAAAAAAGAAAGAAAGAAATGAGATAAAATAATAATAATAAATACAAAAAAAATCAAAACTACTTTCTAAAAAGGAAGAAAAAAACACCCCAAAAACTCAAAATTATTTTAAGAAAAGGAAAGAGAACATCCACAGAACTCAAAATTATATATATATATACACTCACATATATATTAAGTATATATACATATATATATTAAGTGTGTGTGTGTATAAATAGTACACACTTAAAATTAAAAGTACTGAATACAGAAGAATCTAAAAACTCAAAATTTTATAAAAATAATAGAAAAAAACATCTCAAACTAAAAAAAAAAAGTTTAAAACAATAATATTAATAATAATAATAATAATAATAATAATAATAATAATAAACACAAAAAAATCTATTACAAGTAACTATTTGAAAAGAGAAAACTGCCCTCATAACTCAAAAAACATTTAAAAAAGGGAAAAGAAACATCCATAAAACTGAAAATTATAAAAACAAGAAAAAGACTTAAATGTTTATCAAACATCAAAACAGATGTACAATTTAGTTATTTTACTATTAATAACACTTAATCCTAAAGCGCTTTAAAGGTTGCATATCTAAAAAAAAATTTAAAAAAAGAAGATTTCTCTGTCTTTTTTATTATAAAGCAGGTACAGGTGCTGTATAAATGATGTGAAAGAATCAAAATACTCAACCCACAGAGAAATGCACACAGTCCATATTCAGAACGTTTGCCTTCAAATGAGTCCTTGACTTGAAATACAGAGATGTGTGAAATTGGCAAACTTTAAGTATATCATTCTGTTTTTTTGTTTTTTGTTTTAAAACTGGAAGTGATTGTAAATCCACACTGTGATTCGGTTTATCTAGGCATTTTCAAAATAAACAGTGTAAATGGGTCTCTTTGAATTTCCTGCAAGTATGACTGTTAATGTCAGTGGTGGGAACCACAGCTGAATTACAATGAAAAGATCTAAAAAGGTAAAAGGTGCATGTACAGTGCCATAACATTAATTTCCCACTATAATAACAGTGCGGAGACGTGGAGATGTGCAGATGTGGAAGACCCGAAAACACTGACCAATCAATGCAAACGTCACTTTTTCAGAAGGGAGGCTTAAAGAGACAAGCGCTAAAATTGAGCATTTCAGACATAGTGAATACAGGTATATTCAGTTTTTTAAAGTTTTTTTTAAACATTAAAGCATGTAGACATGTTCATAGAGAAATCTAAAATAAAAGTACAAACCTGAAAATGAGCATCACATGGGACTTTTAAAAGCCCCATCATTCCCTAAAATATTGACGTGTTCAGATATTTGGTGAAAAATATTGAGATTTTTTAACTTGCCATTAGTTCCTTAACCCTTTGAAACCTGGATCATCATCAGTTTTCTAATGCTGCGTTCAGATGCTTTTCACAACCTATTTGACCCTTTAAAACATGACCAAAGTGGTTCATGTCTTGAAAACATGGGGACAAAATTCACTGATCAAACGTGGCAAGACATGTTTAAAAGGTGCAAAGAAAATTACCTGAAAATATTTTGAAAGAAGAGGTTATTAGAAAAGTATCCAAAAAATGTCCAGACAACAATATTTATGATTATAATAATATCATATTTAAAGTATAATAAAATATATTTAAAAAATACATATCTTAAATTTTCAGTGCTTTTTTAGGTCATTTTTTGTTTTGTTTTTTTTACTTCTTTGTGCTTATTTTCTGATAATTTTCCTGTAAATGTTTTGCTAATTTTTGGGTCATGTCATTACTTGTTGTTTTTTCCCGTATTTTTTTAAAATCAATCAAATCAATCAATCAAGCAATCAAACGAATTTGCTCAGGTTTCAAAGGGTTAAGAAGATGCAATTTTATTGATAAGGTGACATGAAAACTGAAAATAAAACCTCTCAGGCTGCAAATTACGTCTTGTTCCACTTAAATAAAATACAAATGCACACACAAATCACTCCAGTTTGGCGATTTATTCAGAATAATAGGCTTCAAATATAATGCAAGCAACCAAGTTACACACTCAGGATGCTGTGCTGCAACTCCACCCTAAAACCGGAGGTTGCTTCGTGGTACTAAGAAGGAAAAGGCCATTCACAACACCAACTCACACATCATTTTGACCAGGTAGAGGAAAAGAAAAGAATTATACACACTCTGTAATATGATTGCTATGACTATACGATCCTTGAGTGGATGCATGTTGATTATTTGACACACAGTCTGATGACACAAACTCACAGCCAGCAGCACACGAACACCGCCAACACTCAGGCGCACGTAAACACATTCGAGACAAACATTCACCGACCAAAAACACAAAAAGAAGAACTGAAATGACCTGCAGTTTAGCTTCACATAAAATCGCACTTAGCTTTATCTATCCCGCGCTACACTGAAAAAAACTTCTGTAAATCCTTAACTGCTTACTCTAAGACAGATTGGTGCCTTGCTGATTACTGTCGAGGATTTTTACGATTGCAGCAGCTGGTGGACATTTTCAGAGATGTCTGCAGTGTAGCTTTTAATACGCTAGTGCCGAGGAAAGTTTACTGCATGCTTTCTTTCACAAGTGGGAGAGAAAGGGAGGGCTGAGGTAGAGGAGAGAAGCTGAAGGCAAAAGAAGGTGAGAAATAAATAAGGTCACCTGTTCCACAAATTCACTGTAGAGTCAGGTCGTTCAAAGGCACTTGGAACGTGAGGAAATGGTAAGAACTTAAAGGGATAGTTCGGATTTTTTTTGCAGTATGGTTGTCTGAGGTACTTATCCATAGACAGTTAATTACATACAGTAGATGTCAGTCAGCATGTCCCCAGTTTGAAGAAGCAGGCAGGAGTCTGACACGAGGAGGGGGGGTAATTATTTTTTTAGCCAAAGTAATTATCATTTTAAGTGTACGTTACATTTAGAGTTTTTTTTTCATTGCTTAAACTTAATGTCACACTGTGATGTCCAACTGGAGGACAAAGCCATTATATCGCTCACTTTAAAGCCAGACTCCACTGAGAAAATCAGTGATTTAACACTGCTGAACACAGAAGCTGCTGGTGTACTGCTGCTTTGATTTGTTATTTTGTTTGTGTGATTTTGTGACGTTAGTGTTTCAGAGGGTCAGTTTAGATTCACCAAAGTTACACAAAACTATGTAATTGTTCGAAGCAGCAGTATACCAGAAGCTCCTGTGATCAGTGAGGTAAAAAATACTGTTTTTGGACTCTGGTGGCTTTGACGGCAGCGTAGATGGGGAACTGAAGCTGTTAAAAAGTTTCCCGTCAGAACAGGCGGTCTGACAGAAAGGAAAAGTGGTAATAATACTCTCAATTTAGCAAACAATTAATCTGATTTTTATTTTTTTAGGTGGCTAAAACTGCTGCTGTGGAAGGGTCAGTGACAAAATGTATTTTAGTCACCTTAAAAAAAATCTATTTGAGTGTGCGCTATACTGAGAGTAATTTCACTGCTTTACTTTAATGTCAGAGACTGATTTTCAACTCAAGAATAAAGCTGTTAAATCACTCTCCTCAAAGCCAGACTCCACGGAGAAAAACAGTAATTTAACATCACTGAACACAGGAGCTGCTGGTCTACCGCTGCTTTCATCAGTAAGTTAGTTTGTGTTTTTGAGTGACTTTGATGAATCCGAACTAACCATTTTAAACGCCCAAATCACACAATAACAAACAAACTAATTGACTGAAGCAGCGCTGGACCAGCAGCTCCTGTGTTCAGCAATGTTAAATCACTGTTTTTCTCAATGGAGTCTGGCTTTGAAGAGAGAGATATATGAAATCCAGTAGTAAATCTCTGTCCAACAAATACATTTTGTTCGATTGCTTTGCTTCTGTGTCGGACTCCAGCCTGCTTCTCTAAACTGGGACTGTGCTGACTGACGTCTACTGTTTGTAATATACTGCCGATGGATAAGCACCACATAAAACCCATTTCAAAAAACATGAACTACCTCTTCAAGGTGAAACACAGCATGCAAAAATAGTTTGGTTTCAGGTATGCAGTAATGTGTCGTAACTCTAACAATAAGGCGGGTGAAGAAGAAAAGCCCTTAACATATTCAAAGAAATAAAAATAGCCTATTTTTTGGGTAAAATACTTCATGTTGGCATTTAAAATGATTAAAATTACAAAAAAAAGGCATCTCAAGCAGCCGTATAAAAGTGATGCATAGCCTTCAGAGCAAAAAATATGCCAGTCAGTGGTTCAACAGTTACAAAACCCTTCATATTATTACACCTCACAATAATTTCGGTGGACAGTCTTTGTAGTGGTTTATAATCCTTGCCCACCAGCGTAGTGGTGTGTCACATTTTCTGTTGCAGTGCGGATAGTGGTTTCATTTTAGTCCAAACCGTTTATAGATCGTGTAAAACACCCGTATAGCCCTCTGATGGGCTCGAGTAAATTCTGGCAACACACTCAGAACCGTTCAGGATTCACATGTTGACGTTAGATACTTGTGCAGACTGTGAAAATAGTAGAATCACTTTCAGATGCTCCACAGTCTTAAAAATTAGGGTTATAATCTCACTTTAAAAGAAGTGTAGTGTGTCCTTTACAGTCAGAGGACTGAGGCCAATATGGCTCAAAAAAAAAAGGCTCCTGCAGTCTTTCATATGTGAGAACCATCCATCATCTGTTTCAACAACAGTTCCTTTATGCTTACAAGGCTATTTATTAAAAAAGGCATATATTTGTTGTGCATAAAATATTCCTGCCTCCAAAGTCCATTTGTCTCCCTCAGACGATGCGTGCGTTATTCCTGATGAGTGGTCTGTTCATGTAGTGTCTTGAAGAAAGTGGAGTGAAACAGTGGTAATTTTCTAAAGGGGACCATGAAGGATCTGAAGACGGGATCCCAGTGCTGAAATGTTTTCTCAGTGCTCTATTAAGAAAAACAAAGGGCTTCAATTTAAATGGTCCTTTACGTTATGGTCTAAGCACACGGGGAGTCACGATAAAAGGATCAGTTCACATCTTTCCAAGTCTATCTAAAAAAAACACAAAAAAACATGCCCATATGCACAAAATAACAGTGTTGGCTGCTGAACTTGTTCTACCTGTCTACACTAACAGCAAACAGGTCCCTTCAACAGGGAATTTTCCGTGTTTTCAGTGTCAGTGATGCTAAAGAAAACATAAAATGGGGATGATTCAGGAGTCAAAAGGAGCATCTTTTCCTACAATTTCTTAGCAGTTTTATGGACCTCTATTCATGACGGACATTGAAGATAAAGATATGAGGAAATCTAAGTCATACTGAATCTTAAAGTATATGTATTATGCATAGAAACAGAATGTATATAAAAGACATTGAACTGTTTGCTGTGGTCATTTTGATGTGTACAACCACACACAAATCCAAGTTTCTCCTTTACTTAAGTAGCCTAATCGCTTTGTTAACTTATTATAAAACATACTTCGTTCAGCTGACATCATCAAACAATAAAAATCACCAAAACCATCTTGGCAAGTCTTGTTAGTCATCTACTTAGTTCGATGCATTTGATTTTTGACTCATATTGTTGCAGTTCCCCACCTTTTAATTTTTGAGATTTTAGCTATTTGTCTCTTATGCTTTTATTGTTGTTACAGGATTGCTGCGATTTCCTATCAGGATTTATAAAGCACTTTATCTATCTAAAAGGACTGAAATTTTGAAAGATTCCCACTTGATATGTCTAACTCAGCCTTTCAAATAGCTTTACCTGAATCTGAGTACCGTGGATTTTGTACTCCAGAACTTATATCAAAATATCTTTAAAGAAAGGCCAGTGTGTACCGGAGGAACAATTATAGCAACAAAAAACACTTTCACTGTACACATGGGCATGCTGATTATTCCATTAAGAAAAGATGTGAACCCGTCCTCAAAGCTGTCATCTGTGGATCATTTCAGGTTAAAGGCCAGCAGGGGTCGCTCCTCTCTCCTCTGCCAGGGACTCTTCTTCTCCTCCTCCCCATCCTCGTGTGCTGCATCGTCATCAGGAGAGACTGACAGCAGCGCATGATCAGTCCTGAACGTCTCTCCCTCTGGCGTCGGCAGGGGAGGAGGAGAAGAAGGGGATGAGGAGGAAAGCGAGGGCGGCTCCTCTTGTATTTGCACCCCCTCTGCTCTTTTCTCCTCCGCATCCCCCTGATCCGCTCTCTGACCCTCTGCTTTGTCTGACAGGATGGGTCCTGTTTTAGTGTCCTGTGGGCTGCACTTGGGCGTCTCCTCCTCGCTGCCTCCTCCGTCCAGGTCATCCACATACACCAGCTGAGTGTAAGCCATGGCTGGTGTTGTGCCCTTTGACCTGTCAGTCTCTTTTTCCTCCCGCCCTCCGTCTCTCCCCTTGCGGCCCGCTCTTGGCTCGTTTAGGTCCACACCGGAGTCCAGACTGGCATCGTTGCCGCGCCTCCCACCGCTGCCCTGCTGACCTCCCCCACCTGGCACGTTGCTATGGCACCCTGCCCGCTGGAGGTCGATGTAGGAGTGGCGAATATGCGCATTGGAGCGTCCGTCAAGTGAGACGAACCAGGCTCGCGGGTGAGGCAGAGGCTTCCCTCCTCGCAGCTCCATTAAAGTCTTTTCAGCCAACAAGGTGTCCTCACTGTTTATCTCCACTAGACCTGTTTCCCCAAGCGCTGCGGGGATAGACAGAGACTCTGACAGGCCGAGCCGCTCTGTGTCGCTCTGCTTAGTGGGATGTGGGGCGCCAACAGTAGGGGTTTCCCCCAGGGGCTGCTGGGAATGTGAGGCATTGAGCTCAGCCTGGATGGTCTCCAGGTCACTCTGCTGGTCCGTCTGCAGCAGGAGGGCCTGACCTGACAGAGGGTGCTCCCCGGGCAGACGCATGTAGTGTGCTGGGATCACCAGTGTCGGACGCACCCTCGGGTAGCCTTCTCCTCCACTCAGCAGGTCCACGGAGCCGCAGCAGAGCAGCTGGCCCGGCCGGGAGAGCAGCGGGGGACTGGGGCGCTCCAGGTGGTCCACAGAGCGCGACAGAAGGTAGTCAGGAGCTCTACACTCACATCCCTCCCCTCTGCTGGGGGAGTGAGGAGGAGAGGAAGGGGAGATGCAATCACCGATCCCAGCGCTGCTCAGCTGGTTAGCCGACACCTGATTATGATTGGCTAATGGGAGCGGGTCTGAAATCGGGTTGCTGGATGAGCAGACGGAAGTGTATGATTGACGGTAGCCTCTGTCTGTTCCACATGAAAGGGCAGACTTTAACTGGAAGGTCTCCACAGACTGCCGGTAGTCTCTGCTGCGAGGCGTCAGATTGCAAAGAGATGAGCCGTGGTGGCTGTTGTTGCCGAGCGAGGAGCGGCTGTGTTTGCTGTGATGGATTAGGCTTTGTTGACGTTGATTGTCTTGGTGCTCATATGATGAAGGCTTTAGCATCGGGGTGGTCATGTCGGGCTCAGTCGCTGTGGAAACAAGTTCCAGCTGCACCTGAAGACACAAGATGTTTATGTGTAAGAAACTTTTTTAAAAGACTAAATGTAGATATCACGCAAAGCGAAACAAAGAAAGCATCATGTCAATTACAGTAATCGTATCACAGACAAAGTAAGAGAGATTTTTTTGCAACACGAATGATTCTTCATAGTTAAAGATATTGATTTTTTTGTGCCCGCCACAGGAATGTTAGATAAAGGATTCAGCCCTCTGCAAGGCAGATATTCCCCGACCCAGAGAGCAAGTAGTCCCTCCAGAATTTGACAGACTGAAATACTTGATTTCACAGCAAGTTTTCACAAAAATTACAATACATGTTGCAATGTTTATGAGTTTTTCCCCAATGAAATTGTGGTGTGAAAACTGTGAAAACTTTAACAATGGTTGTGATGCTTCCACAGATTTGGAGCTTATTATTATAAGGTATTAAGTTGGGGGCATTAACAGCTAATTGCCACCAATAACAAATGTTGCCTGGTTAACATCCTCCATCGAGCCACTAATGTCACACTGACACTGAAATGACTCGACTCTGTCTTTAAACCAGTTGATAAGTATGAGTAATGTTAGCAGTACGATACTAACAGTTAGTCCTGTCACTGCGTGTGTGTGTATGTGTGTGACACTGTCCTAGAAACACAGATGCAGTGCTGCAGCAGTATTCTCATAATAAACAGAGGGGCTGAGCAAATCAATACCCTGTATGCTACTCTAAAATCAAATGAGATCTTACCCCCCACAAATAGTTAAATTTGCAGTTAAGTCGTAGTGATTGGGCAAAAGTGCAAGGTCGTGCAGAATTAATGGGGATTGGTTAAATTCGCGTTAACGTGGAGATGGCAACATCCCAGAGCGACTGTCTAGGATGGTGAATTGTGGGCTTCGTGCTCAGACCCTGTCTTTGTTAGTGAGACTGACCTCGTTGCTGATGAGGTTCAGGTGGGACATGGAGGTGGCTTGGTCCCTCTTACTGCCGTCCAGACCAGAGGACACAGTCAGCTTGCGGTGAGACACTCGAGGTTTCAAACAACGACGCCTGCACAACACAGAGACACAAAGAGATTATGATTCAGTCAGAGGAATCCATTTTAAATGCGTCTTCCCGAAACTTTAAACAAGATATTTTAAACATGAGAGATTAGAAAAACAGCATTAAGGAAAACTTAACCACTGAATGCGTATGTCCGCTGCTTATTCACTGTTGGCGGTGAATTTACTGTTTGTCTTGAGTCTGTTGCTTTTTTCTTTTATGTGGAACATTTTATGCTGCGGTCTTGGCCAAGACTCCCTTGTAAAAGAGATTTTGAATCTCAGTGGGATTACTCCTGGTAAAATAAAGGTTAAATACATAAAAAATTAATAAGTAATTCTACGTAAAAGGGCATTGAATTTACATGAGTGCTTATATTTGCATAAGAGCACTGTTACCTGAGTACTTCGCATTTAATTGAACAACCATGTGAGTTGTTATTTTCTTGGTACTCAAATCACAACTGAAGAGTGAATTATTGGATAAAGAGGATGAGCTACGTGCAGAAGAAGATAATGACGCCTTTGGAAAGGCTCAAATGTTAATGTTACAACAGTACCCTGATTAGATAAACCTAAATACATTTAAGATTGTTTTCAGACATGACACTAGACGCTGAAGGGATAAAAAAGGGGGTTTCTCAGCAAGATTCTTTTACTTACTTGGTAGAAACAAAAGAAATTCAAAACCTAAAGCTTCTCTCTTTTTCTAAGGTAATGTTGAATAAAATGTGTCACAAGCAAAATTCATCTTCATGCCATAACAAGAGATATAGATATCAAAATGTATTATATATTTTGTATACACTGGATGACATCAAGAACAAAAATTAAAGACCCAAATTAGTCAGCGACAAATGCACGTTTCACACAACCAGTCATAAGAAATGTTGCCCTCGTTTCCGCATTTTGGAGAAAATTCTGGCAACTTCTGGCAGTCTGAAAGATTGGCCCATGTCGGCGTGGAAATGTTTCACACACCTGCAGTAGTACAGCAGGAGGCACAGCAGACAGAGCAGGATGAGAGCCATGCCTCCCAGTATAGCCAACAGGAACACAGTGTGGTACGTGCTGATGTCCTTCGCAAACACTGGACCTGTTGGACAGACAAGAGGCCATCAAGAAAATTATTTTTATACAAAATAAGGTGTGCTTACTCACAATTGTTGAAAACAATGGGTGGGAAAATGAATTTTCTCATTCTTTCTCAGGAGACTTTCACATCAGGGACCTGAACCAACTACCAGTACATGTGACCTGAATGTCCAAGTTGTTTGGGTGGTGTGAACACTGTATAGTATATAGAGTCCACATCAGGTTTGAAAACCAACTTTACAAAAACACTTTAGTAGACTGTTTATTAAGATTATATAACTAGATTCTCAAAATTTCTAAATAAATGGTGAATAAAATGGTGCAAAAATTAATTTTCTTATTCTTGAGCATTTATGTGAACATATATGTAGTGACTACAGGAATCAAACTAAATGTCTCTGAGAGGCTGAGGCTGGGCCTGAGATCCAAAAATATTATTTATTAATAAAAGCACAAACTTAGATCCAAAATAATCACAGAGAATAAAGGAAAGGTGCGATCAACAAAACATACAGCAACCCGCTTCACCCCCTCTTCTATCAACCTGACCCCAGTGAAAGATACTCATGTAGATTATGCGTTATGTCACTAACCATATCCATGTGACCCGACTCTCCCAAAAACCGCAATCAAGAAAATAATAAATAACAATATCCCAAAACACTAACAAAAAACATGTAACAATACCAAAATATAAATAGAAATCAATATCTATGTTACAAAAATCTCTAATTTCTTAATTAATGGCTACGGCAATATACATGACATGATAATGTGTGTTGTGTTTTCAACAGTAAATAAAATCCGAGTCAGGTCAGTTTCTCACCTGAGTGCAGTGGGGACATGGCGGCGACCCAATATCCCAGCTGAGGAGCAATGTAGGTCAGACTGAGCTGGTTGCCCTCCCGCTGCACGTGACCCCAGCTGCTTTTTATCCAGGCACCTGCAAACAAACACACACACACAAACACACACACACACACACACACACAATCAGAGGGGTTGAAATCAAATTTGCCAACGATTATTTTGTATAAGAGCCAGTGTGCCAGTTTACAGAGTGCATTAGCAGCAACAAAAAAAGTGACAACTGACAAGGCCTGAAGCAACCTGTCACTGCCTCAGTATAAAACAGAGCAGCACTCCACTCAGCTACATTTAGATTTCTGTCAAGTTAAGGTTATTTCTGTTTAAAGGCATACTATGAAGGAATTTCCTAACCAAAAAAAAGGAAGAAAGACTCACACAAAGTAATTCCTCTCAATCATCACTTATGTCCCTCAAACAGTGTGTGACAGTGTCTTTATCTGCAGAGAACCTGCCCTCTGCATTTATACTTTTATTTTATTTTTCTTATGGTTTATTTGGGACATTTCTCGTTGTTAACCTTTGGGTAGTGATGTGTAGCCCCTAGCCAATAGCAATGTGAGTTAGGGACATAGCGACCAGGTTGCCGTCTCTTTCTCTCTCCTCTGCCCAGTGGACTCAAGGTGCAAGTCTCCGTGCCTGTTTGAGTGAGGGTGAGGTTGAGCCACACACACACACACACACACACACACACACACACACACACACACACACAGCAGAGAAGCTAAGCTGACAGAATGAAGCATGCGATTCAGCTGAATTCACACAAAATTCAGCAATGCAGCACCTTCCTGCAGGGCTGTGTGAAGGCATGGGTGCATTTATTTGTGCTATAGAACAAACCTGCAGTGAAACAATCAGAAAATTATATTTTATTTTCTTTGATTTACTATTTCACTTTAACACTGCTCCCTCTCTTTACCAGTCTCTAACTCGCTTGACCATAGCTGATCTCTCAGTTTCCATGAGCTGAGAAGACGGGGCTAAATTTGAATGTTGTTCATAAACAAAAAGTGACAAATCCTGCATAGTGTGCCTCCAAAGACCTTTTAACTGTGAAAGAAGTTAACTCTATTTAAAAGCAGGGGAAGTTGCTATAGGTCTTTTAGTTCATGTCTCCCAACAAGCAGATATCAGATACAAAAACATTTTAAAACTAACATTACTGAGACTTTTTATATTAACTTTAAAACTTAAATATTTTTAATTATTTTTTCTAGATGAAACTGAATTTAAATGCTTTATTGGACTTAAGAGTCTTTTTCAAAACCCTGATTCAAGCTCAGTCATGTCAGAGAGGGGAGTGTTTTGGCAGTACTTATCTCTCCCACAGGGAGGCAGCATGCTCAGTCAAATGTCACCGAGGGCCTCTGACTGGGAGCACAATAGCAGCTCCACCACCAAAAAAAGCCCACAACAAAGCCAGAGCCACTGATTGATTGGCTCACAGTAAATCTGCTCCGAGAGGAAACATTCAGTTGTGCCTTCACACTTCCTCTCCTTTGGCTCTCAGGGCTAACACGGTGAAAGCCACTTTGTTTGTTAGTTTTTTCCAAGTTATACAACATCAAGTGGTGGGGAATCTGCATCGATCTTCAGGAGGAAACCAAAATTAAAAGGGAAGAAGAGGATATTCAAGGAGGAAAAACAAATGTATGAAGAGCTTTGAAGAGGAAACAACATAACAAGCAGAGGAAACAAGAGCGGACAAAGAGGAGGAATGGTAGGAGAGATAAGGGAAAAGGCACAAGAAATGAGAGAGGCTTTGTGACTCAGCACCACACACACACACACACACACACACACACACACACACACACACACACACACACACACACACACACACACACACACACACACACACACACACACACACACACACACACACACACTGCCCAGCCCTGCCCAGATTCACCCTGGTTCTGTCTGAGTGTTTCCACAGGGGAGTCCTCTCTCCCTGACTGACCTGTTTAATAGTGACATTTAATGACTCTGTTCCCACGCTTTGATACAATACACTGCAGAGACTCTGGCGACTGCGTAGTCTCAATGCAAACAGTTATAACGTCAATACAGCCGTTATATCACTTCTGCTTTTTGCCCATTCATGCTAAGTCAACACAGCTGACGCTGGGTCTCTTTCTTTGGTCAGATAGTAGTCGTCTCGTCTGAGGAAGCTCATTTGCATCATCACACTCCTCTCGGGACGAAAGTGTGTCTGTTATGAACGACACCCAACCAAACAGGTGAACTTGATCTGTTCTTACATGACATCATTTTGCCCCACGCTCCGTTAACATGCAAGAAAACACGAGACTGTCAGTTAAACGAGACAAACAGGTTTTCTCGCGTGTGTGTCGTCCATGTGCGCACTTTGTAAACAAAACAGAGCTTCTTTGTGAGGGAGCTTTTATCAGCCCGAAGTATGCCACCGAAAAAGGCACCAGGCGGATTTCAAAAGATCTTCCTTTGTGTCTGTTTTATATTCTCACACACGCACACATTTCACACACTGAAACGCTCAGTGAAGAAACTCAATCAGGAGCCGGGCCTTTCTGTTGTGTTACTTATTTGGCGGGTTGCTAAGGAACATGAGATGTAGCCCGGAGAGGGGTCCGGGGATGACTTCTGTTGTGGAAATACTCACTGCTACAGGCTGTGCGTAGGCTACAAGTAAGTGTGTGTGTGTGTGTGTGTGTGTGTGTGTGTGTGTGTGTGTGTGTGTGTGTGTGTGTGTGTGTTCCCCCTCAGCTTTTATCAAAGCCCTTTTTATAAGCTCTGGATGTTGATACAGTGGGCACTTTAAACTGAACCTCGAGATCCTCCAAACCATCAAAAACCATCACAAGAACAAAGATGGCCCAGATTTTTTTTTAACATTTATTGGCCTGATAAAATGTTTCTTGCTTAGAAGAAATATCTTCAGGGTAGATTTAACAAAATGTTAGTCTCATCACAGTCAGGACATAAAAAAGTTAAATGTAGAAGTTACTTATCCCAATGGCAATCTGCCTATTATTCTGACTCAACACATGTGGGCTTGCAGGGATACGCCTCACTCTATTAGGCAACAACTGTTTACTGCTTCTTGCAGCTTTCTCTCCTGTTTGACAAAAACATGCTGAGAAAATCTTTCACCTAAAAACGAGAATTTCTTTGTTTTTGTGTCAAATGGATATACCATAGTAGCACAGTAGTCGCACACATCCAAAAACCGTTAAAGGCAGGGGCTGGACCAATCAAAAATAACAAAAACAAAACATGAAGAAAGGTCCGCACACTGTAGCTTCACACTGATCATACTTCTAGTCTGAAGAAGAGCATTAGCTCCAGACATCACTTATATATATGCTAATACATTGCACTTCAGGGAGCTCCAGTGTGCAGACCTTTATTCTTGTTTTGTTGACAAAGTAGACAATTTCAAATTGCTTGTTTTGTCAAACTGCCAAGTCTTAAACCCAGAGGCATTCAGTTTAGAGCCACAAAAGGAAATCAGCAAATATTCACATTTGAAACGCTGGAACCAGTTTATTTTTGCTTAAAGCAGCTACAGGATTTATTTTATATTACACTATTTATATGGAGTCACTTATAGAGACAACCCACAAATTACTAGAAGGGCACTTGGAAAATACAGACCTCTGCCAAGGCCAAATGCCCCATCTCGCAATGTTAGCAAAAGTGAAATATAATGCTCGTATCCGCCCCGGGATTAAAAAATTTAATGGGTTCTTCATTGGCCCATGCTACCCTTTTCAGGGTTTCCCACACATTCATTTATTTTTGGCAGACCACTAGAATCATAACATCTGCCAGCACAGATAGATTTTCTATTTTTGGAGCCGGACTTTTCGTTCGGAGGACTGCTGAAACACATACCATTTGGTTATTCATTGCACCACACTCTCAGAGTGCAAAGCATACTCTGGGCACAGATGAAGCAGCAGAACATCAAGGGCATTCAAAGTGAAACTTAACGGTTCATTCTGCTGGGTCTAAAGGTTTGCATTCACTCGCAGCAGCTGCTCCTCTCAATCATCAATCTGATCTGATCAGCTCTGAACGGATTGACAGATAGATTATCCACACCATGAGTCACAAACTGCTGCTGAGGAAAAAAGAACTTATGGAGAGCTCTGCCGGCACTGCATTCACGGACATACAAAGAATGATACAAAGACACACACACACACACACACACACACACACATACACACACACATACATACATTTAGAAGAAAAAATGCAAAAGATTGCTATTGTCAACTCTGCGAAGCTCTTTGGAGCGATTCAGGTTAACTTTTTGCTTTTCAGGCCAAAACTATTTTTTTGTTTTGGTCGACTCTCACCACTCTTATAGCGTTTTGTTTGGGGTTTTTTGGCTCGTGAGGGCAGCAGATGAACCCCCGTAGACGACCTGCTCAGCACCATACAGGCACAGTATGAAAGTAGCTGCTGAACAAAATGGAGCATTTAGCAGCTAAAGAGACAGATATATCCCTCCCCCTGGTGGAGGCCAAAAACAGAGCAACAAAAGGATACATTAACACAACTTCTGATGAATACTAGTAAAAACATATGACTGCTTGCTCTGTATAATCAAACGTAGACAGAAAATGTGTTGGTGCTCTTGGAAACCTGGGAAAAACGACTATGAGGCGATTAATCGACAAAACGATTCAGCTCTATATCCAACAGTCCAGTGCATTTCATTCACCAGAAGAATTTTAATAGATCCTTGCAGAGCACAAACATAATGTACAGTAGATCTGGAAATGTGAGACTAATGTACACAGAGAAGGATGTTTTCTTGTGCAGACATGTCTGACTCAACTGATGATCTAATCATCGTCTCACAGCTCAGCTTGTCGGAGAAGAACTGGGTGTGTCACAGTGTGGGGACATCTGACAACACAGATTTAAGACTGCTGAAATAAATCAGAGGGTCCAGAGAGGCGTGAAGGGTCTCTTCTGTCAGAGCGAGCACTGAAAAGCACTTGGCTATTGGTTAGCTCAGTTAAATCTTGAACAGCAGATTATACATCCATGGTCCAATCTTGTGATGTGTGGCAGTGTTTGTTTTGATTTGCAGATTAATGTGGCGCCGCATGTTGGTCATTTTTTATGAATAAATTCATTCAGCACTCAGACTCACAGCTACAAGTCGTGACCTGGCTGCACTCTGTGGACAAGCATGTGGTTTTCATTAATGCTTCTACTCTGATCATTTCATAAATCATTCACTCATGGAAGTAGGCCTCATTTACATGTAAATAAATATATAACAGCACTGCACCAAAGGGTTATTTTTCAGAGGTCTTATTGGCCGATATATGTAGATGAAAAAACTTTACGCTAAGAAAGTTATGAATACTTTATTGTTTCTGTCACTACATACCCAAGCGCGGGTCAAATCTCCATGCAGGGATGTGATCATTTTCCTTCAGGCCGCTGTCAACTGGCAGGGGGACGGAGACCGTGATTGGCTCATTCACCTGCAGCTCCACTCCGTCACTGGCCAATAGGTGAACAGAGATCGCCGCCACGGGAGTCAACTCAAACTTCTTCTCGGCCCCTGTGAGAGAAGCAGAAGAGCGTAAGAGAGAAAAATGCAAAAAGGAAAAGTGAGTGGGAGTAAGGTCCACAGAAGGGGGGGGCAGGGAAAGGAGCAGAGGGTGGGTGGTGGCGCAACATGAAAAGCATAGATAAAGCAGAGCTGTCAGGGGAAAGACAGACAGGAAAGAAAACAAGGGAAAGACAGGAAAGAAGGAAACAGGGTGGAAAGTGAAAAAGCCGAGAGAGTAAGCGTGGAGAGTGTCACAAAGCACAAGTATGCTTGTGCTGCCTGGAGGGAGAAGGTACATGCTGTGGGGAGGGGGAGCTTTTGAGGGGTATTCAAGCTGAAGTACACACAAATTCATAAAACACACACATCAAGACGTGGATGAGAGTGCCCCCCCCCAACACACACACACACACACACACACACACACACACACACACACACACACACACACACACACACACACACACACACACACACACACACACAGGGGTTATTGTGTTTCAGGAGGTCAGATAGAGAGGCCTCTCCAGGGTAAAGTCTCTCTGAAGTACTGCTGCTTCTTCTCTTCACTCCCCACCCCCCTCTCTCTGCACCACTCTCCTCTATCATCTGCGTCCGGCTCTTCTTGGCGCTGTTTCTACAGTCGAGTGTAACCATGTGAGCCTCACCTGTGCCGTTGCCGCTGAGGACCTGCAGGTGGGGAAAGTGCTGGATGTGCGAGGGGGAGCTGGCCACGGTGAGCAGAGCAGTCAGGTTGGCGTAGGATGTGTTGGCAGGAAGACTCAGAGCTCTGCGCTGGAAGTGAACACTGGGCTGATGTCTGAGACCTGGAGGAGTGACAGAGAGAGATGTCATGTTGAATGAAGAGCTAGTGTTGTTGAAGTTTCAGTTTTAGACCAATTTCAAATATTTCTTTTTTTTGTAAAGGGCAGGAGAAGGGGATGACACTGAAATTAAACTTGGAATATTGCAATCATTTGGCATGCACTGTAGACCATCATTTTTTGTCTCATTAGTCTCTACATTTTTAGCATTGAGCTGGTGGCCTCTGAAAAAGGATCAACATTCACAAACTAGAAAGATGCATTCAATAGAGCAAAGATAACAAAAACATCTTAAAAGTACGAGGCTCTTGATTTCTTATTGTTAACAAATCCTTGGAGATGATCCCAGTGGCTCCTATTTGGCCTTCAGGATTGAACAAAGTCAGCTGTGTGTGATACACAAAGGCTCACAGAAAATATTAATCACCAGTTCTCCATCCACATTCAAGAATCAAAGGTCGTGTTTGTCAAAAGCTTGTATAATGTGTGCAGTGAAATGCAGGATTGCACAACCTTGAGACTGTGTTAATAAAGGATAAAAATGCAAAGATAAAAAAAATCATAAGTGTCACATGTCACAGCTGTAAGGCAAGTACACAATAACATTTCGTAAATAGACTATTTAAACACAGAGGAGTAAAACTTAAATTACCTTTTCTACTTCTGTTTCCCTATTAAATTAAATGGAGAAATCTGACAGAAATTTAAGTCAGGAGGTTTCTACTCGACAGCAAATGTCCATCCTACACACTGATGTTGTTTCAGGATGTTTTACTAGGCAATTTTCTACTCCTTGTCTTGCCTAATGCCTTTTTATAAATTCAGCCATCAAATTAGGCTTAATGGAGGCAACTCCAGATCAATACAGTGTAGATAATGCCTTGCTCCACTTTTTCTCTCGACCAGTGTGATGCTTCTTTCTGATATTTTGCTGTGCAATTAATAGTGTCCTTTTCATTTCTCTCCATCGCTGCCTCTGCCTGCCATTAACAAATTATACATAAAGAGGAATAAACAGTGAAAACTGCATGTTGCTGGACTCAGCAAGGTGATGTCATTGCGGTCCGACTGTACCGAGTGCACATTCCTGAGCAGTGAGACACATCCAGCTGTATACGAGTGTTCGCTGTTGTACTCGACATGAAGTTTGGCTCTGCAGCGGGTGCATCTTTTAACTTCTGATGTTTCTGTCTGAGGCTTTAAGTTCAGGTGTGAATGTTATTTCCTGTCTATGTCTCTGTTTTTGTGAAAGGAAATGACCCTGTTTCTGTTCTTTGTGTGTTCCCTTCCTCAACTCCTCGTGTCTTTTTTCCCTCCACTTTCCCCTCACCTCATCTGTTCCTCCTTCTGTTGGACACTGCTCTGCCCATCCCCCTTTCTCCCCATTCTCTCTAACTGCTCCACCCACAACCCCACTTTCCTGCACTTCACTGTATCATCCTCCTCCTCCTCTTCCCCCCTCTTTTATTCTCTTTCCTCGTGCCACATGCCAAGGTTTATCACTCCCCAGGGTGCCCAAGTTCACAACATCGTGACAAACAGTGTGTCGGACAGAGGGCAGAAAATGCGCTCAGCTCAGGCGCATGCTGCGGGGAGTGTGTACTCAAGAGGTTTACATGTTAATGGTGTGTGTATTTATGTGTCTGTGAAGTTTTGTTTTTTTTCAGTCAGACAGCACAGCTGACACATTAAATTACTCCCCTGTCGGTCACAGACACACAAAAGACCTGGCAGACAAAGAGGCTGTATTGATTCTGCCTGAGTGAAAAAGCCTTATCTAATATAATTACACACACCTTAACAAAGAGGCTGACTAACAAAAACAGACATGATTTATACTTGTGGAAGTGTGGACGGAGGATGGTGGGTTTTTACTCAACAGGACGCAGTTATTTTCATTAAAATAAATATGTTAATTCATTAGTGTTAATTTTTGTTATAAAAACAAATCTGATACCGACTCTGTTTTAACAATTTATTTGTCTTGCAAATACAAGCTTAGAGAGGGTGCACAGTCAGCAGCTCAATTATATACACAAAAAACATGATATAATAATGCATGTTTTTTGCTTTCTTTTATCTAAAGCAAACTAAGACCTGCCTTTCGAGTTTGGCTTTTAATTGAACTTTACTTATCTATTTTTGTTGACAATTTATTCATAATTTTGTCTGTTTTACTAGATGGCATATTATTTTATATTTTTTAACATTTTTATCAATTATTATTTGTTCTGTTATCCTTTTATTTATCTACCTATCTACTGTTTAGAGTATGTAATATAAAATTATTTATTTTTTTATTTGACTTATGGTTAATATTCTATTTATTTCTTTTTATCTTTTTTATATTAATTTTTAGTGCCTCTGGTGTTTCCTCACTTACGGTAGTGTTTCCTCGGTTACTGGTTTCAATAAAAACTCTTATTTTATTGCTTTAATTAATTACAAAATCTTGCTTTTTTACCCATGTGCCTGTGTTACAGTTTTGCTTATATGAAAATATAAATAATAAAGTCTGAATGATTCATTGATTGAAGTAAACACTGAGCTGTGCAGAAAAGCTAATTTACTGTGAGCTGCAGCAATCAATGTCTTCTTGCAGCTGAAAACACAACAACTTTTAGATGCATGGGAACCACAGACTTTGGATAAGACGTGGACGTAGCCATCATGACATCGACCACTGGCTCGTGGAATATCGTTTCTAAGCCTCAAGTTTGGCATTTTGGCTGTTGGCGTCTTGTTTTTCTTTTTGGAGCAAGAATTGACCCTTTTTGGACAGAAGGGTGTAAATGAGCAGAGGACACGCATTGCTACACCTTTATCCTAATTGACAGGTAGCTGTGGCGACAACTTGTCAGCTATAATGTGGCCAGGCCCTGACGCACGCCATGCTTCATCATCGATTTTAATCTAAATGGAACCATAATTTATGAAATGAACATCATGCTGTATTGATTTCGTCTGTCACGATGGGCAAAACGTGTGTATCGCCCACCCCTAGGTAAAATGATGAAGTACACAGACTTGGGCAAAAAAGTATCCACACACACTGTGTTTACCTTGCAAGCCTGAAACAATCTCCACAACATCATCATACACCATCAGAGTAGCAGCTCTTTCTGGCAGCAGGTCCAAGCTGATGGAGGAAAAAACTGGAACACAAATAAAAACCACAAAGAGCCCACACACACAGACAAACACACAAACACAACATTAATGGACTGAATAAATTCACACTCAGATAAGAAATAAACTGCAGCAATCTACCTGCCCAATTTACTGATGGCTATCTGACATAACAAGTCATTAAATCATCTTTATACATTTTTAATAGTCTTGCTTTCATCCTGTCGGCTGTGCAGCAGGACACAAGTCTGACCCAGCAAACTGCACTTCTTTCCTCTTCCTTCCTTCCTTTCACTCCTCCATTGTTCAGAGCTGGTAAGCGTGATAATCCAATTGGCCGCCGTTCCGTTGGCTCATAATACCCCCCCTTTCTAGTCCACCTCCCCGCCGCAACACACTCATACACACACACACACACACACACACACACACACACACACACACACACACACTGTACTGCGGCCTCTTGGGTATGTATTTTGTGTGTGTGTTAGTGAAAGGGAAGCTTAAGCAGACTCCTTGCTGGGTTTTGGCATCTATTGTAATAAATTAGTAATGGAGCACTCCACTCATCATTAGCTCTCACACCTGGCACAAACTCAGACTATTTCTGTTTCACACCGACATTAAACTGACTGCACACATGGAAATCAATAACCTGCAAGCTGAAACCCCCAGTCTAAATGCAGCTATTTCATAACATCCCCTAACATTTGTCCGAAAATATCTCACACACACACACTTACCAGGTAATCTAGAGGGACTCCAGAGCACAGAGTTTGGCACGTATCCCTGTTTGGTTGCGGTGACGACCAACGGTGTCCCAAGGCGGTAAGGGAAGCGCAGGTAGGTGTTGCCATCGGGTGACGATGTTTCCGAGGTTACGGGAGTTTGGTTGGCAAAGAGCTGTATGGTGGCTCCTCCCAGGGGCTGGTGAGTGCTGGCATCGCTCAGGTGGACCTTCAGAGTCACCTCTGCGAACAGAATGAGTATATCTGACGTTCAGAGACTGCAGAAAAGAGTGATGAAGACATGAAACACTGTGGTGTTATAATTACAGCCGACTAAATACGGTCATCTCTTTAACTGGGTTTGTTTCAGCGCCAGGCCCTTTGCCTCCAATCTGCAGAAACGGCATTCCACAGAAACAGCCAATCACAAGAGAGAGACTTCTGACCATTT
This sequence comes from Plectropomus leopardus, assembly GCF_026936395.1. Taxonomy (NCBI): domain Eukaryota; kingdom Metazoa; phylum Chordata; class Actinopteri; order Perciformes; family Serranidae; genus Plectropomus; species Plectropomus leopardus. Next base: position 28,586,984 of record NC_142186.1, read on the forward strand.
CCTGGACTCTCGCCAATGGCACTTCCCCTCTAAAACAATGGACCATTTCCCTCTCTCAAAGAAGCCCTGGACCAGAGGGGGAAAACAACGGGATATATAAACACCTTCACAAACGGAGAGGATGTATAAAAGAATTTACACAGACTGCCTGTTGATTGAAGAAAGACTCACATTAAAGGCACCGATAGACCAGAGCATAATCTAAGTTCACTGCATGTTAGGTCGAATAAATATCTTCACATATTGTGTCAGACTATTTTCAGTGTACAGATGTACAAAATATGTACATAGATAATCTGCGAATTTAATTCAAATTGTGCCTTTTATTTCTTACTTTTTTAAAGTTGTACTTGCACAAGCATCACTTCATTATTTCATTCATTACTTCACTTCATTATTATTGTTATTATTTTATTGGCTGTCTCATCTATATTTGATAGGACGGTAAAGAGAAAGGAAAGGGAGGAATCAGAGGGGGCAACATGCAGAATTGAGCCCGGGGAGCTACAGTAAGGATTTGACCTTTCGTACAGGTTGCGCACAGCAGGGCTATGCAATGTATAGATACTGTAATGATATTATATCGATATTGTGATATGGGACAAGATATCTCCTTAGATTTTGGGAAATTGGAATGAGTGTTGTCTTTTCCTGTTTTGAAGGCTGCATTACAATAAAGTGCTTTAATTTTCATTACTTAACAGATTGTTCTTGCCTAATATCAGACATCTTCAAAATCAGTCAACTGGAACTCAGTGGACTGATTGATTAATAGCGGATTCAAAGATCTGGACCCTGGCAAAGACTGTTCTCGCTGTTTTATTACTTGCCAAGGTATTTGGTCAAAAATGATATACAAGGTGAGCTATGGAGCAGCCACAAGTGTCACTTTTAAACATTATGCTGTGATTACTGTTGTCTGGTAGTGCTTTTATTCATATGATTTAGTTTGTACTACATGTAAAAGCCATACAAAACTTTATTGTACATGAGTATTATGACAATAAAGATTATTCCAATCCTGATTCTTAAAGTAAAAACTTGAAGTAAAAAAGTTGTACCATCAAAATATGCTTAAAAGTTCCAAAAGTAAAAATACTTATCATGCAGAGTGACCCCTTTCAGAGTAATGCATACTGCTGGGTTATAATTATTGATACATTCATGTGTTGGGCTAATTTTGATTACTTTGTATACTTGTGAAAAAGTGTCAGAGTAAAGAGTACAACATTTCTCTCTGAATTTGAGTGGACTGCAGTAGAGGTATTATATGGCAGGAAAAATATAAGGACATATGTTCAGTTCGAGTGTGTCAGCACTGTGCTCATACAGTACTTGAGCAAATGTAGTTATTCCTCACCAATGTAAAACAAGGTAAGCACACATTTATTTTCGCCTCTGCAGACAGGCATTTCAAACACTGACTTATTTTTTTTATATCACAAGCGGAAAAAACAAACAAAAAGTCAATTTCAGCTTTGTGTTCCAAAAGGTACGATAAACACAACCTTGGTACAAAAACACTATAATTTAAAATCCACACAAACCCACAGTCTTTCTACCCGTCTCTGTACACATTACAACTTAAACCGTTTGATCATTGGCTGCCAGTTGACCTATCGTGACCCCTCAATTAAGTCTGAAAAGGTTTCTCCCTTCACCTAAACATGCCCACCTCCCCCATACTCACCGCAACTGAATTTCCTCGTAACTCTTACTTGTAACCCCACCCTTCATGACACACACGCTACATACCCCCGGCTAGACGGATCTCCCTCCCCCCACTCAGGGATCCTGCGGTCAGCGAGGAACCACTCTGACAAATCTGGTGAGAGTTCAGCCCGAGTGCAGCAGCTCCACCTTAAAAAACACAGTGCTGCGCCAAATGATACCTTCGCATGGGTGGAAGTTTGGCAGAGCAACGTGTCAATTTCAAACCATACACATCATTACCCTGAGAGGTCGGGTGTGAAGATTTGCACTGCGGCTGCTTTCTGACCCTTCACTTCATTCCTGCACATTGATTTGCTCTGTAAGAGCTTAGGAAACATAAAAAAAAGGCTGACATAAACTCCCCATTTGAATTAAGATTTGGTGCTGGGGGGGTTCATGACCTCACTTCCTGTCCCACTCCCACTGATATGTTCTTAGGGGTACCAGCTGTGCTCACTTTAAAAAAATCCCCGGGGAGACTCCAGATTGACAAATGCAACAGTCCCCCTCCCAGTCCTCATCCAATAAATCACTACTGTGATGACATCATTGTTAAACAAGCTAGGAGTCTCCTCTCTGCTCCGATAAACAGGAGAGAGGAGGGTCGGCCCTGAAGAAGACCTCGATTCTGTAGCAAAACCAGCACCTCCATAACTGCTCCTCACTGTATCGACTCCTTATCTGAGTGTGTTGAGTACCATATGGATGATAAAGCCATCAAAGAGAGTTTTTCCTGCCCAACGCTGCGATCGCAGACCAATTATCCCAGGCAGCAGCAGCCAAAGCAGCAGGGTGGTTGTGTGTTTTTGAACGCAAGTAGAAAGAGACAAACCCAAGAGCAGAAAACCAGAAAAACATTATGTGTGTGCAGGTTTTATCGCCCACTGCAGCTTAAATTGATGCATGTTTCGTGTATTAATCAGTAGTTAAAAGGAGCCGAGGCATTTCTACACCATAAAAGTGAGGTGTGATTAGCTGAAAATGCACAGTATGGCTGGCATCCATTGGGTGTGTGAGGGGGTTTGGTGTTCGTCCAAACAGAGATGGGAGGAAGCAGATGCTTTCTGCACACGAGGCTGAGTGGTGAGAGCTTGCTCATTCACAACAGCTAGTAAAACACAGTTGGAGTTCATTGGAATCAGCGACTTAACAGTTACTGGAGCTCAAAGTAATGTCAGAGAAAAATAATGAGCAAAAACAAACACCTAGCATTTCCCTTTACTTTGATTTTCGCAATAAAAAGTTGTAAAAATGAGTGAAAAAGCAGAAAATAAAAATTGCAAAATAGTTTTATGCCTGGCAGAAAGAGAGAAATAGAGATGCTGATGTGCTGATTAAAAGCAAAATATGACAAAGTGCAATAAAAAAAAACATCATGGAGGGAAGCAGATGCTTTCCACACACGAGGCAGAGTGGTAAGAGCTTGCTCGTACATAACAGCCAATATAACACAGTTGGAGTTCACTGGAATCAGACCAGTTACCACAAGTTACTGGATCTGACGTCAGAGAAAAATAATGAGCACAAACAAACACCTAGCATTTCCTTTCCAAAAAATAAAAATTGCAAAATAGCTTTACGCCTTCTACGCCATCTCTTTAAATGACTTCATGACTTTAATGACTTTGCAGTGAATTAATTGCAGCCAAATGGAGAAAACACTCAACAATGTGGAATAGAATGAAATTTGAATTTGGTTACATACGATCAAATCTTAATAAATAAAATAAATCACAGTAATGTGTTATGAAGTGAGAGAAGATGGTAACCACAAACTCTTTTTTCACCATCTGAAGCAGGGGCACATGGCTGAGTAAGAGAGGAGAAACCGTGTCACAACAGCTCTTGTGACAGTTTTGAACTGCTGAAAGTTTCTTTAAATAAGAAATAAATGATGATGATGACATGATAAAATACTTCTGATATATGTGTAAAATGAAAAAAGAGATTCATAAAATCCCACTTCCCTTATATAAGCATTTTTAAGAATTTTGAAAGTTTGATTTAAGTAATTTTAATACCATTCAAGGCCTTTTAAGACTTTAGGACCCCGGGAACCATATTGACACATATTATAGCTACATTACATCGACAGCTACAGAAAATAAAATTGCCATTATTTTACATAACGTAGAGGGTTATTTACAGAAGACTACTCTTAATATGTCATTACACAAATACCATCACATTAAGTGATTTTTCCTAATTTAATGACTTTTCCAGGCATGGAGAACATGATTGTGAAATTTCATGACTTTTCTTGGTTTTATATGACCATGGAAACACTAGATCAATTATCCACGCTGAAAGTCAAACTGCTGCTGCTGAGGGATAAAAATAAGTCAAGTTGCTGCCCTCATGGACCCGCAAAAACGTCCGAATTTAGAGAGTGAGCACAGAATGACAGAAAAAGGGACACATGTACACAAGATGAAAAAACTAAAAAAAACGTGGCATCACTCCAGCCTGGTTCTCCAAACTCGAGCATGGGTCACACACTGACCGTGCATAAGTGACCCATACAACCTCACTTCAAGAGATCCAAATTATCCCTTCAAAGATTTAAAGTCACTGACAACTACACCAATGCATGTCTCTTTAACTTCAAGCTCAAACAGACTGTTGTTTGTGTTTCTGGATGAAATAACTTGTCTAACCACAGCAAAAAGAAAACGCAGTGACTGAAGCTATTTGTTTACCATCCAAGCAAATAGCAAACATCTGAGTCTCAGTGTTGGGATCTTGATAAAAAAAGAAACAAACAGCCTTTTAAAAAGCATTATTGGAACAAAATGAGGAATGCACAAAAGGTCAATGAGATTAAGTATGAATCATCATCAGGGACAAAGGAAAGCATGCCACTAAATGCAACATGTGAAGACAAAAAAATAAAAGCATACACAAACACACTTCTGTCTGCTGAACTAACTCTGAATTATAAATAAAGAAAAGGGGCTATCAATAGGTGTTCAGACAGCTATTTTCCCTCATCTGGATTAAAAGTGGGATTAGATCGCCACAGTCGATCCCATTAACTCAGCAGGGGACACAGCAATTAGGTTACATCATCATGTCTCAGGCTGGAGAGCAAACGAACTCATTTACTACAGTAAATATTCCCATATACAGCACTAAACAGCGTTACTGGTTCTACTCTTCCTTTAACACCACGCTTTCTTATGATCTGATGAGTCCTCTCCAAAATGGATCTGCTGATAGCACTCACACCAGCATCTCGTGATTAAAATCAAACTTGGCCAACTGGTAACAATATGATCGGATTGGTCTACTTCCTAGCAGTCCAGCTTCAGCGAATGTTTGTCTGCTGGAGATGCAGCACCATGCCTATTATGGGCAGCAGTAATGTGAGTGAGATCTATATCTGCGGGTAGATTGTCTGTCTGGCTCCACCGTTTCATGTTTGTCTGCTGGACGGACCAGGAGAAGTCCTCAGTATCGACCTGAACATAACCCCCTCGGGGACAACTGAAGGTCAATCTGAGGCCGCCAGAGAGTGAGACAGAATGGGAAAAGAGAGCGCTGAGAAACTGGGACAGACTATACCTTGTTCTTTACCACAGCTTGTTGTTGTGAATTTAGCAGTTTCACGATGCAGAAAATGCCTGATGACAAGCCTTAAAGCAGAACTACTTCAAGAACTCCTGAACTTAGCATTATATTATAAAATATCAGAAACTTAGTCGACTTAGAAACTTAGTGGCGCCGTCCCCCCTCCCGACTGATTTACAGCGTTAGTTACTGTATGTTTACACTCATACTTGTTCTTTAAACACAGTTGTAGTGAGAGGACCAAATGCAGGCCAGCCAAAAATGTAAGCGAACACAGACGAGTGCGATGTGTGCGTGCTTGTGCATGCAAGTGAGAGATATAAGTGACACATGAAACAGATGTGGCTCCACTTTGGTTGTTACTATGACAAGGCAGCGTTGAAGTTACTGTCTGAATGAGATGCCAACAGATTATTGTGATTCATGGTGGCTTTCAAACTCTGAATGTGTCGGCAGCTCTACAGGAATGACAAAATACCCACTGTATACACTGCTGTCTGTAGACACAATAAACCTTTCCAACTGATTTAATTCTCAAAAGTGCTATTTTGTATTTAATTCTCTATTACAACATCTTGTCTACTCTGTACTCTGGTCTTCTTTTATTTGTGGATTTTTTGCCTAAAATACTGTGGATGCTTGATATATATATATATATATATATATATACATACATACATAACTTAGTAGTGCTGTTTGCTATTTTCATTACAAATTGGCAGAGTTGTGGACATGGGTCACATGATTGAGACTCAAGTCACATTTGAGTCACAAATTTGATGACTTTTTAAGTGAAAAAAATAAAAAAAATAAAATACTTGCAACTCAACTTGAATTTAGACACTAATGAATCATGACTTCGCTTGGACTTGAGGCTACTCGATACCTTCCCCAAAAATGAAAAGTATGTTCTTTAAAATGTGCGCCACAAGACAATTAATTTCACCTCATTTCCTGTATCAACTCAAATTAACACAATTTATTCCCAGCAAATTGACACTAAATTCCCCTGATCCATTTTCCAACCTGACAGCGTTCAATCAAGTTGCAGGAAAGGACCATGAAGATCTACCCTGGTGTTACTTACTGGTAAGTTAAAAAAAATATATCAGATACCAAAGACATGGGACTTGTCTGTCTTGACTTGGGACTTGAGTGCAAATACAAGCACCTTAGGACTTGCAAACCAATGACTTGGTCCCACCTCTGTCAATTAATTTGACTATTTTCTAGATTCATAGTTTGGGCTACCAAATATCAATAAATAGTAAAAAGTTGTTTTTTTTAAATCCATGCACTGGAAAAGCTAGAACCAAGGAAGGATTGGCATTTTTGTTTGAATGTGTAGGCTCATGCGCACCTTCAAAAGCTTCAAAAGGAAATAGTTCATAGATGGAAAAAAGACAATTCCCTCACACTGTTTTATGACTTGCAATAAACTTTATCATGAAGCAAACAACCTTTCTGTCATCAGACCTTCTCATAAAGCTTATTGCTAATAATAGGAATGCCTGTGGAAATATATTGGCATTTTTCTTTAAAACGACTTAAACCAAAAGTCAGTTATCAATATTGCTGAATTCTTTTCAGATGTGCTAAATCGATTCAGCGATAGTTTTTCAAGCCTCATCTTTGTATACTGTAGTAGACACTATAACCGGGTTGGGAAAAATCTATACAGCTTAGCCCCTCGATTTTTTTTCGTGATAATATTGTATCAATACACTGACGTCAAGTATTGATTGTTTATTCTATGAACTATTAATACTGTGAATAGTAATCGATTGCCTATTTAGTCCACCACATTCATTTTGCTGCAGTAAAACTGATGTTGCCAGTTTTTAACTTAACTTGAAGCTGTAAAAAAGAGGCAATAAATTGCAATATATTCTACTGCAATACTCAAAACTCAAAAAGCATATCACAAAACAGAAAACAGAAAAAAAATTGTTTTGTGACTATCATAATAATATTGTATCAGGGGCCTCTTGTGATTCCCACCCTTATTATGTGGTATTCTCCTTTTTTATTGAAAATAATATATGTAACATTTTTACTCATTCTTTACTGCTGTAACACTTAAATTTCCTTGTGTGGGATCAGGAAAGTTTATTTAATGTTAACTTACAAGTAACTACAGGTAGAAAATCCATCTAAGTTTTCTTTTATTTCTGTTTTATTAAAGCAAGTATGCCAAAAATTCAATGGTTCTCACTTCCTAAACGCTGACATTTTATGCTTTTTATTAAGATAAATAGCCAATTTGCTTTGGGGTTGGGGCTGTTAGTTTGACAAAACAAGCAATCTAAATATGTCAACCTGGGCTCCGGGAAATGTTCACTCTTTTCTAGAATTATATCAACAAAGTGATTACTTGCTTTCTTGCACAATGCTCAAATATAAAGTTTGAGCTTGTTGAGTTTCACATATTTGCTTTGAGACACCTGAGCAATTAGCTCAAGGTGGATGTCTGCAGTCACTGACTTAACAACACATAAAAACAGCAACCTATTTTTACAAAATCTAAAGCCCAAACAATGCAAACTCTTACTCCTAAAATACGAATACATCATGATCCAAAACAGTCTCCTAGTTCCCAGATAAACACACAGAAAGCCACATAAAGAGTGTTGTCTGAAACGCTAAAAATGACAAATCACAGCAGCTGGACTCCTCTGCTGCATTATCCTGCACAATATGGAGACATGTTTTCAGCCATAACCACTTATTAAGTATTCCACACAGATATGACTACACCACATTGAACTAATATTGTTTTAAAATGTTTTCAAGGGACATAAAACCAGGCTGGATAACATTTCAGAGAAGTTTTCATGCTCTCTTTCTGCCACCAGCTAACTTGCTAACGCTAGCTAACTTTAGGTCCCCATCAGCATCCGAGTTGGCTAGCGGCACCATTAGCCTCCAAAAACGGCCACATAACTGAATTATTTCACAGACAAAAAAATGTTTAAAGCACTTTTACCTTCTGTGGCTGTATCCTCCGGTAATGTTTTGGCGACAGCTCTGGAGACAAGGTGTCCCAAAAGGCAGAGTACAATCGCTCGTCCCCAGTCCTCAGCCCGCATCATTGCAGATGTGAGTATCAACGGTTAAAAAAAAATATATATACAAATTAGGAGCCAAATATTTCGCTTTTATAAACTCACTGACCGGCCACATCAGCGTAAACTCGGTTTATTCCGCAAAGGAGGCGACACTCCATGTTTAGCAGCATCAGCAGTCCCGGTTTTTAGCCTGTAAAGCCGTGTTTCCTCTATGCATCCCCCGGCCCTTGTGCCGCTCAGTCGGTTTTTTTTTCCTCATCGACGGGTCAGAGAGGAAGACGGCCCCGTTCCTCTGAGCCACATGCCCCACAGAACAGCACCAACAGGCGGCTTCTTCCACACGCTGCGCCGCTGACATCCGCGGAGCTCCAGCGCCACCTGCCGGCCAAACAGTGGAAAGTTTCTTAAAGTTTTCAGGGTGATTTTTCTTTAAGTACAAAAATACATTCTCCTAAATAGTGGAGCCCATAAACTGACAAATTTAGGGAAAAATATAAGTGAATACATCAGTAAATAATTGTAAAAAAAAATGTAAAAAAAAAAAAAAAAACCAGAAATAAAATGTCATTTTACATATGTTTAAAGCTTTGTTATCACAAAAAAATCTCTTTCGATAACCACTCAGTTTCTAAAATACATTTTTTTCTCACACTTATTTTCCTTTCACACACTCCAAAGTATTTTTTAAAACTATAATAACATTTGTAAATATATTCAGTTATATTTTTGACTCATCTCATAACCTGTTTTTTATTATTGTCTTTTTGATTTGTGTCATTTTTTTATACAGAAGAGCTTCAATGTACCAAACTCTTAAAACAAAATACCATTCTCCTCATTTTGGCCAAAGGTTATGGGGCCACAGAACTCACAAAATGTACAAAAAAATATAATAAAATGCATCATTAAATAATATTGATAGTAAAATAAGTAAAATAGAGGATAATCCAGTTACAAAGTTTTTTAAAAAAAAATCTGATAACCTTTTATTATTTCTTAATTATTGTTTTCACAAGAGTTTCATGTGCCAAACATTTAAAATAAAACTACCTTCTCCTAATTTTGAGATCAACATTATTGAGTTCCAAAAACCAACAAAATGTTGTCAAAATATATCCAAATACCTTCATAAAATCTTTGATAAAATTAAAACTTACTTTTTACTTTTACTCCTCTGCTACTACTGTGAATTATGTTATATATTCTATACAACCGTGACATTATTCAACAGGAATTAAAAGACACACAAGTTTCCATCATGTATGTCTTTTGCAAACTACAGGTAGGAAAACTCTAGAGAATTTCAAACCCCCGAAACAATGCTTGCATGGAAGTTTGCAAATGGGCGTGAGACATTCATGTGTCTGAACAAATTGGTTTGATTTTCTTTCAAAAGCAGCTTGGCAAGAAATGTCCCATAAATTGCACCAAAAAAACCCCCAGGAGATTTAGAAGATTATTTTTAAAAAGGGAAAAATGTCTAAAAAATTATATATATCTATAATTATCATAATTTTGTATTTAAAATTATTTCCCAAAATTATTATTATTAGACAATGCTTGCTTGGAAGTTTGCACATATGTTGATTATGTAATGTAAGCCTTGTACTCCCGCAGGTTTTCTTAATCACCTTATTAATTACACCTCTAGTCAGGTGAAAGTTGTGTGGAGCAATGTCCAAAAACATGAGAAGAGCACTAATCAGGCTACATAAGTTAAAGCACCTGTGTGAGCGCTCTGTGGGGCTCTGTTACATTCATTCAAATCATAATTTTAAGTCGAAAGAATTCTACTGTATATAAGCTCTTAATTGTTTCAGAAAATGAAAACTACATAGCTGAATTTACTTAAAATGAATAAAAACTAATTAACAACAAAAGACTAAATGATTTCTTCATATGTCTGTGATTTTTTAGAATTTGCTAGCTCTGATTGTTACCAAAACATTTAAAAGAGCTTCAGTAGATGTGTGCAGGCAGTCGCTTCCTCTGCACACATCTACAGTCCTCCAGCACCATCTGCAGCCTAACATGGGGAGTTTATTTTGACATGAGGAAAAAAAACCTGTAAGAGAAGTTTAGTAACTGAATCATGCTACCTCTTCTTACGTAACTTACTCAGTCAGGTTGAATTATGGTGCATTTTCATTATTAATTTGAAGAGGAAGCTTGGATGAAATTGTCATTTCCTATCAGATGATGCATTGTAAAAATTGCACCCGTTTTTCAATATATATTTCTTGAACTGATTTTTTTTCCTGTCTTTTTTAATCTTTCTGTGGTGTATTTTTGTGTTTGTTTTCACGTGTATAACTTAGACACTTTTGCAGTGGATTCATCTCCTTCAACAGTTTGCATAAAATAAACGAGAGGTCAGTCTCCTGGAGCCTCCGTATGGCGGACATCAACCAACCACAACATCTCCTAATAGCAGCAGATGCTTATTGAGAAAACACTACAGCCTTCAGTACATAGGTTAGTGGCTCCTAACTTTAAGTCATGATTCACAGATCACTGCTTCACAAAATAAGACTATTTTTTTTCACTAAGGTATTTTGTTTTTTTTATTGTGAGATACTAGATAGTTCAGTGTGTTTGGCCTCTGGAAACTACTGATTTAATCAAACATTATGTGCAGTGAAGACTGAATCAGCTGCTGTATGATTTGATTATTTCAAACTAAAATCAAGGCTTGATAGAAAAGTAAACACCTGCACTGCTTATGTACAGACATTTAAACTCAGGGAACCTGCAAAACAGGTCAGACTGCTGTGTTCTCATCAACATTAACATAACAAGGAAGCTCCTGTTTCTACCAAATGATTCATTCAGATTTCGAACAGACCAGTGCCTCCGATATCACCTGTTTACATCACCTGGTTCCTGATGATTCACTAGGGACTACACCTCTCTTAGTTTCTGTTCTGTGCCTTATTAGATATTGTGACTGTGTGTGAAGTGCAGAGAGTCTCCAAAGATGAAGACCTTCAGCCCTGACATGAAGCGCTCGGCTCTGGTAATCCTGATGATCAACAGCATCTGTGCCTTCTCACAAAGTAAGAAGCAATTTACCACTTTGTTCTAGTTACACGAATACTCGCAGAAACATGTTGAGTGTCAAACAAAAGCAACTTTCGATAGCAATTTGCCATTTACCATTTATTTTGTTTTTCAGTTCCCCATGAAATTTCGTACGTCCTGGGCTGCTTTGAAAATGGGACAACCCAAGCTCAGTATGAGTTTGATGCTGAGGAGATTTTATACATGGACTTTGACAGAGATGAGGTTGTTTACACTGTACCCAGATTTATTGTGGACGACCCAAGTAAAATGTTTGACAATATCCATGTTTATGAGAATGCTAAGAAAAACAAGAAAACATGTCTAGCAATTCTGGAGTTCTGCAAAGTGCAGGAGAAAAATCCACCAGAACAAACAGGTAAGCTGACGTCAACGTTTCTCTGTTTTGATGTGATTGAGGAAATGCTCATCTCAACTCAACTTTATTTATAAAGGACAACCATAGCCGAAACAAAGTGCTGTACATACATAGACAAAACAACACAGACATAAAACAATTTAAAAAATAAATTAAAAATGGATGAAATTAAACAGGTATAAACTCTAAGATAACTGTTTCATTGTTTTAAAAAACACATATATTGAAAAACAATAACTAAAAACAAACCATAAAACACTAAAACAGGAGCAGAGTCTCATGCGGGGTTGAAAGCCAAGGAATAAAAATGGGTTTTAAGACGAGTTTTAAAAACGATGGCTTTTTAATTGTCTTTTGACCCACTGAAGAGCCCCCGAAGAGCGTCCTCTACACCTCACAGGAAGTTGAGCTGGGAGTTGGAAACAGCCTCATCTGCTTTGTGAATCATTTCTACCCACCTCTCATCAAAGTCAGCTGGACCAGAAACGGCCGTCCGGTGTCGGAGGGAGTGTCACTCAGTCGATATTATCCCAATAAGGATCAAACCTTCCACCAGTTTTCTACTCTGACATTCACACCGAGGGAGGGGGACATTTACAGCTGCACTGTGGAGCACGTGACCCTGGACAGACCTAAGACAAGGATCTGGGGTGATTGTTTTGTCTTGTGAAGTCACTTTATTACAGAAATAATGCAAAGATTTGTTGAACTTTGTGTTTGTAATGACGAATATTTTCTCACGTTCCTCACAGAACACAACTTCAGTCATCGCAGTCTGGGAGCAGATATTTACTGCGGAGTGGGACTGACTGTGGGCTTGTTGGGAGTCGCAGCTGGAACATTTTTATTGGTTAAGGGACACCATGGACATTAATTTCTTTGTCTGAAGGGGATTACACTCATGAAATTAACAATTATGATGCCAGCCACAATCTTTTTGGAGTGCACCATTTATCATCCTCTATACTGTGACTTTTACACTGTTAAAACAAATATGTCCTCACCACACACAAAGACTACACTTTATTTTGATTTTAAAGGGCATTAAAATCTAAAAGAGGCTTTTCATTCAGTTTCTTTATAATTAATTTACTAGTGTTTTGTTTGCGTTGTGAGTTATTATAATGTTCATTCAAACATTATAATGTAACATACTCTCTCTCGGATTTACTGTTATGTGTTACTTTGATATAGTTGAAGAATATTAAAGGTATACACTCATTTTTATTTTCATTGTATAAAATAATCTTGGGGTAACCTGATTACAGCAGATGAAAATGAAACTAAATGTGAAGTTTGAAGCAGCTTTTGCACCTTTACAGATAAGGAAATTACAGAATATAATTATTTTCTCAATATCTATATATTAATATGTCTTTACCATGTTTTTTTTAATAAATAAAACTTATATACATTTATAATTTGTAAATTGCCTTTGTTTTATTTTTCCTTTAATATTATTTGTACAATACAAAAATATTACATTAAGAAATAATTATATATGAAACATATATGGCAATACATGTCTTATACATACATTAACATAATTGTATGGGCTAAAAAATCAATATATGAAATTCTTCCAGTTTACAGTTTATACATACATGCAGATTTATATTTTTACTTCATGTGTAAATGAATATCATATACTGAAATTCAAAATATATACATATATTACATTTGCATATTGGGAACAATGGGTACTTTTATTTTTGATTACTTAAGTACATTTTTCTGGTAATAACAACTTGTATTCAAGTAACACTTCACATGCAGGAGTATTACTTGTAATGTGGTATTTTTGTAGTGTAGTACTGTGGTACTATCTAAACCACCACTGTCAAAATAGAGAAAATGCACTTTATGTAACTATGAAAAATATGAATATGTAATCATGTAATCTGACATATTACCAAGCACTACTTACTTGCCTAAGTTAACCAGAAAAATTGCAGTATATTAAGCACTTATGCTTGGATATGTAACAAATCAGAATATATTTTTACTGTGCTGTGTGATCAAATATTTAAAATTTCTGCAACCAACAATTAAGGGTGACTTTAAATGCTTTAATTAAAGATTTATTAAAGCACTTCATAAATGAGTCAATTTCATCCATCAATGCTGAGATCAAATTATGAATTACTCCAATATTTCATATAAAATTGGCCAAAATAAAGGTGAGTGAGTGGCGGTGTCAGATAACTATAATAATTACATCCTTCCTGTATCAGGCAGGGCATACAGGCGTACTCTGGGGGTAAGCAGTACACACTGTTTCTGCCACACCTACTCACAAAAATGTCGTTGAGCACTTTGCAGTTTTGCTTCCTCATGTTTTCAGAGCGAGATCAATCCACTTCCAATTTTTAACTTGTCTTTTCTCAGATGTCAACATGTCTATTCACAGCTACTTTTCCCTGCTGCCTCTGCTGCTGTTAATTTCAAGAGCAGGTAAGTGATTTCAAACAGAAGCTGTCTTTGTTTATTTGTGTTGCTGCTAAAAAGAGCAAATATTCAATTGCTACAACATGTCGTACATAATAATGACTAACTGTAACTAAAGGTATTTCCCCACAAACAGGAATTAAAAAGCTGCTGAATGTATTTAGTTGATGAGAAAATGTAATAAACAAGAAAATGCAACTTTCTAAATGGCCTTGATGGCTTTATCTTACAGATGCTCTTTTTGGTCACAGTGTGCTTCACTGCATGTTTACTTCCCCTGACGATGCTTTTTATATCGAGCAAATCTTCTTCAATAAGTTGCTTATGATGGAATACAACAGCACTGTGGGAAAATTTGTCGGCTTCACAGAGAAAGCACAAAATATTGCAGAAGATCTCAACAAAAGCCCTTCATTTTTGAAAGCACAGAAGAAGAAAGAAGAGACATGCAAAAGCCACGTTTCAGTTGCACTTGACACCCTTTTAAAACCAGGTAATTGTGTGTTTTAACTCTGGTGAGCCTTTAGATTACAGTCTAAAATAACGGTGTAGTTATCTAGTATATGTGGTATCAATAAAATACTTTCTATAGCAGACAAATAGGAATTAAGGAAGGTAACAACTTTGGGTTGAGAGGGACTTAGAGATAACCTAGACGTGAGTATTTTCTAAATTACTGTATACCTATTCAATGATAATAAACAGACTGTTTTGGGGTATACTGATGGATGATTGTATAAGGAATGGTTAATGAAACTGCATTTTCTTACAATATCTCAAGAACAACTTGAGGGAATTGCTTCAAATTTAGCATAAACGGCTGCTTGTACTAAAGGATAAACTCATTAGATTTTGATGGTCATAGGTCAAAGGTCAAGGTCACTATGACCTAATCTGTCTCTTGTGAACACGATACCTTAAAAACGCATTGAGAGATTTTTTTCACATTTGGCACAAGTATCAACTCAAGAATAAACTGACTGGGCTTTGGAGGTCATAGTTCAGAGGTCAAGGTCACTGTGGCCTCATCTGTCTCATTTTTGTGAACACGATATCTCCAGAAAACTTTGAGGGATTTTTTTCCAAATTTGGCACAAAGGTTCAGCTGGTTTCAGGGAAGAACTAACTAGATTTTGGTGGCTGTGACTTTGCATCTGCCTTATTCTTGTGAGTGCGACATCTCAAGTACACCATCTGATTTTGTATTGTTGCAGAACCTCAGCTCTGTGGCAAACAAATAGTCTCACACCTTTTGTTCAACAACATAATCTTCATAAATGAAGCCACCTTTTAGCAACTGCCTTTTTAAAAAAATTACATATTTTATGTTACAAAAACATGAAAGTCTCTAAAAGTCTGTGTTAACCACAGACCTTATTTCAGACATCTAACATAAAAACAATTAAAAAAATTAAAGAATCATTCCTTCGACACCCTATTATCATCTCTTATGCTGATATGGAAAACATGTTGGCAGATTGTTGCTTATTTTTGGAACAACATTGTTCATCTGGAGCCATGTTTCTGGCCAACTGTTTTATAAGTGCAACAAATACTCTTTTATCTCTGTTTTTGGTCTCCACCGACTCCTGAGGGAAAAACCTGTCTCTTAAGCTGCTAAATGCTCCATTATTTTCACCAGCTAGTTGTTAATTATGTCTGTTTCCTGTTTGGTGCAGAGCAGGTGGTGTTCACGGGGTGTTTAGAGCTTTTTGAGAAGCGTGTATTTCTAGGTCCATTAAAAATGCAAATTTGTTACCATTCACTCTCTGCACTTCTTCATCTCTACCTTCCGTCCATACCCAATAAGCATTTAATTGGTACGCCATATGTAGAAATATTTACACTGTAATTTGTGGGCTGTAAGAAAATGCATTACCAAACTTCTCAGCATTATTGGTGCATAATAAGTGAAAGATCTGCTTTTTCATGCCAACTTGTTTGGTTTAACGGTTCTTTCCCCAAGTCGAGCCCTCCGTCAGGGTGAGGTCAGTTGGTGCAGCGAGCAGGAAACACCCGGGCATGCTAGTTTGCAGTGTGTACGGCTTTTACCCAAAACAAATCAGAGTGACTTGGCTGAGGAACGGGGAGGAGGTGACATCTGATGTGACGTCCACTGAGGAACTGTCCAATGGAAATTGGCTCTATCAGATTCACTCCTATCTGGAGTTTACGCCGGTGCGAGGAGAGAAAATCACCTGTAAGGTGGAGCATGCCAGTCTAATGGAGCCCAAGCTCTCTGATTGGGGTAAGAGATTGACAGGTTTGATTAAATGTTATCAAGACAAATCTTTATTCAAGATATGGTAGACTTAGTGTCTGTGATAAATGTGTTTTCAGACCCGAATCCTGAGTCACAGAATAACAAAATCGCTATCGGGACGGCAGGGCTGGTGCTGGGTCTGGTGTTTTTACTTGCTGGACTGATTTACTACAAGAAGAACACTGTTGGTGAGAGACAAGACCACATTAGAGCTAAATAGGCCTTATTTTCTCCAGACTTCACAGACACAAACAGAGCGGTCTGCTTTTGATGCTGCGGTTACGTCGCGTCGCTGTTGTCTGAACTCATAGACATCCTGAAATATCTGAAATATTATTATTTCAGCCATTAAACACTTCAGTATTCAGTGATACATTTTCTAACTTAGCGCCCTCTGTTAAAGCCAATCCTAGAAATCTAGGAGTTATCTTTGATTCTCATTTTAACGTTCAACAGTCTTATCAATGATGTAGCTTAGTCCCGCTTTTATCAACTGCTAATGGTTTCAAAAGTCAAATAATTTCAATAAGTCTCTTACTTGGACAAAGTTATTCATGCCTTTACTTTCCCTAGAATTAACAACAATAATTCACCCTTTACCCGCCTAAAAAAAAAAGACCTCAGATTGTACAAAATGCTGCTGCAAAATGATGGATCAAATAAAGAAAATCACCTAACAAACATTTTAGCAAACCCTAAAGGATTGATTTTAAGGTTTTACTCATTACTTTTTAACATCGTCTAGCACCAGCATACATCTGCACACAATCTCAGATTGTAGAACAAAAATATACTAACAGTCCCTAAAATCTAGACTTATGACTACAGGAAACTGCATTTGTCTGCCCCAAAACTCTGGAACAGTCTCGCTGTTTAAAGTCATCCTGCAGCCTCACTGATGTCTTTTAAATCACAACCATTAACCCATTTTTAAGAACTTATTTTTCTGTAACTTTGTTTTCTGGGGCAGGGGGTGGAGATGTTTTTATAATTATTGTATATTGTTTTATTATTTTTCTATTATTCTGTATAATTTGTTAAGCACTTCGTAGCACTCTAATTTAGCTACATGTGTAAATTTGTTTTTCTTTCTGTGTTTTTATTCCAGGGCGACTGTTGGTGCCAACAAGTTAAGACAGCCCACCACTTTTGCTGAAACATTTGTAATACAAGCCAAAATGTAAAACAATGCGACTGTGAAATCATCTCAGCAATATGACCATATCGAATAAATAATAATGTTTTTGTGTGACGTGACAAAGTTCTCAATGAGCAAAATAGTTGCATTCAGTTCTTGAGGAGCTTGATATCTACAGGAATACTTTGTGTTACATTTATTAAAAGTAAGCTTTTATTGAAGTTTGAGGAAAAATTGCTGAAAATGCTTGGTTAAAAACAATATTTTCTTTTTTACTGCATACATTACAACAAGAGCTTTTTGTCCATGAAATTGTTTGACTAGATTCTGAAATATTATAGCTAAGCAGAGATGTGAGTGGTTATTTCATTTTGAAGTAACTTTGTCCGAAAAGACAAAAAAAAAAAAAGGCAAAATTGACTATTTAGTAAGTATTGACTTTGATATTCTGGTACTATATATTTTCATGAATGTATTTGTCAGTGATTTAAAAATGTTATTTTGGATAATGAAAAATGAAGACTTGAATGTGAAATTTTACAAAGTATTTTGGGAGATTTTTATTGACTGAAGATAGTATTTAAATGGTACTATGGTTATCTGGTCTTTTAAGCCAATGCATGGTTATGGGCTTGTATCAGTCATATAAATATAATTAATGGACATAAGACTCAATGTTGCAACAGTTTAACTTTTTGTGTTTATATTAGTATGTCTGTTTTCTTTTAGCCTATACGCAAGGAGATTATATTTTATGAATAGAAATATGTGATCCGCAATAAATTGCACCTGCCAAAACATGAACGTGTGTCTGGTAACATACATTTTTACTAATTTAGCAGTTTTTCAAATTCATCTTTTTGTTTCTTCTGTCTTTAAGATGAAACTATAGGCTGCCAATAACCCCTGCAAACATTTCCAGGAAAATCTCTCAACATGACATAACTGGGACAAGAAAATCTGCCTGTGACGGAAAAGTCTTTACACGATACACATCGGGTCTCATGCAGCAACATTCTCTTAAAATTCTCTTATATTGTTTCTTGAATTTCTGTTAACGAAACAATAAAGAGAAGTCGAGCCCAGATGCATCAAACTTTCTTAACCAATCAAATCTGCCTGAATGATGAGTCGTATTTGATCTTAAATAATAATAATGATAATAATAACAATAAACTTTATTTGTATAACACCTTTCATACAAGAAATGCAGCCCGATGTGCTTTACAAAAATAAAATTAAATTCACCAAGTGCTTCACATTAAAACACATAAAAGCCATAATAAAACCTAAGTGTGGTATTAGCACAGGGAAAGGACCATAAACACGATATATGCAGGTGTAAATACAGCTGCCCTGTAAATTTGTCTGAAACCTTTAATGTACCTTTCTCATCTATTAATCTGTTTACTGGTTTTAGATAAAGACAAAACACCTTGAACCAAAGAGACCTATAAGATTTCACGAGGACCTTGATCAGATCAAGTGGGACAAACTGTGTGTGATTTCTTGTCCCTAAATGACTCATTCTCATCATGTTTCCTCTACAAACCTAAAAACAAACGTGTACATACAGTACATCATATGTGTGCACACTTAAGAAGCCTAAAAGCTTAACAGTTTAATGAATGAAACTTTCAGAAAAACACTGTGGATTTCTTCTGAGCATATCTACTGTACATGACACACTTTTCTTGCTTGAAAGTAGGTCAGGACTGTCTGCATCGCAGCCTCAGTCATGGTTGTAGCCCTCTACAAGGTTGAACAGACTGGACACACTAACCTTGTTTAATTCCTACACGTAATATAGGGAGAGGAAAGGATTGGGAGGAGGAATTAAAAGGGCAAATATATCAAATAAAACTTCAGTAAACTAGAGGTCTTCAAGTGTTGAGCTATTGATCTAACAAAACAAGAAAATGATGCCATCTTTACAGTGTTGGGGAGTCAAATTACAGTATGAATGTAATTGTGAGTCAGTTACTGAGAAAAACATGTAAATAAATTACAGGTACAACTAACAATGTTAATGATAACAAAGAGGTCACATCCTATCTGTGAAAAATAAAATGTCTTCTGTGGCATTACATCTTTTAGTCATGTAAGAATGCTTTCTTGTGGCATTGCCTATTTCGGGACTCTTTTTTTTTTTTAGCTCTAAGGCCCATAACGTTTGTTAGACAAGTAATAAAATGTCATACGTTTCTAAACTGTGATGAGTTATCATAATAGTTACATTACTCATTACATTTTAACAGGGTAACTAGTAATATGTATCCTATTACATATTCAAAGAGACCACTCTAACACTGCACCTTGTGCTATCACAGCCTTCTTAATACTATTCAAGGTTGTTTTTTGTTTTTCATTTAATAGAAAAAATGTTTAATCATTTAATTGAGTAAAAATAGGCCTATTGACTGGGATGCATGATTCACAAATATTGTAAAAAAAAATGAAATAGTTAATATCAAGATAAACTACCACGGCTAGAGCTTTCTTATGCTTTCTATCTTTCCATCACATCATTCATTATCATTACGTGTATATATATGAATTAAAAAATAAAAGTGTGGACTAGTTGTCTGTGAGACATAATTCAGGGCTTAAAATCCCTTTAGCGCCGCTCCTCTTTATGCGCATGCGCTCTCCGGAATAATGAGTCGATTTGGGTTTTATTTTATTTTTCTCTTCTTGTTATATAAAAGCCCGAGTTTGATCCTCTTTTTGTGTTTCGCCATTTTTGTTTACATTCACTACAGAACGCGATAAACGGAAGAAAATCTGAGGGGGAAATGAAACGTACATTGATGGTCGCTCGTGATCTTCTCTATTACATGACAGCTGTATAAATATATTTTAAATTTTCGGCTGGATGTAAGTTATCACCACGATGTCTTCACTGACACGTCATGAGATGTCTCGTCTCGTCCTTGTCTCCGCAGCTCCGTGTGGCGTCAGTGTGAGGCGATGGACTGTGCTGTTCCCGTCTCGGAGGTCGTCCCGAAAAACATAACCAAAATACCGGAGCTCGAGGCGCGGTTACGTTGGCGAGCCGCGATAAGACGCACGAGATGCTTGATAAGAGACGGTTATAAACTCACAGAGCGAGGATGAAAACTGTCAACAGGCTGCGATCAACGACCACAGCGAAGGATTCAACACAACAGCAGGTGAGATTCATTTTTACTGACCTGCTACAAACAGGTGAATCACCTGGGACATCTATACAGGTGTGCACGCGGACACTTTTAATATTACTCTACTTATTTATTTCTAACCTATTATTACGTTATTCTATTTTACATCGCCGAGTGATTAAAGTGCATTACTTTAAGACAATTTTGAGGTACTTGCCTGTAAGAGTATTTTATTATATACCTTATTTTTATTCCAAATATTCTAAATTCAGAGGTTAATGATTTTCTTTTTACTCCACTGCATTTATCTCACATTTATATATCTTTAAATCTATAATATAAAATGTGATATACAGTAAATGCAAAAACAGCATCAAAGGCAAAAACATTCACCAGCAGCATATAAAATATCAGGAATTAACAGTTGTAGAGGAAGTATTCAGATCCTTTACTAAGTAAAAGTACTAATACCACACTGTAAAAAATACTCTGTTACAAGAAACGTTCTGTGTTTAATATGTTGCTTTAAAAGTAAGTACAATCAGGAAAATGTCATTAAAGTATAAAAAGCAGAATGAAGAAAAATCTAAATGAAAAATTGTTTGTAATTAATTTTCTTACAATTGGCAAATTGGTAATCAATGTATCATCTCAGCAGTACTTGTATTAAGTTTTTGGTAATTTAATGTATAACAAAACATAATTTTTTGACTGTTCTCTTGCTTTTTTATGCAAAAATCTTAATTTGTAAAATAACTAGTTAATAAAACTGTCAACTAAATGTAATGAAGTAAAAAGTACAATATTTAACTCCTTATGGGTCAACTACAACATTAATATGCTGTTTAAATGTTAATGCAACATTAGATAGTTGGATAGTGTGTGCTTTTATTTTTGTGCTGTATTTGTAATTTGCTGATAATACTTAATATTAATGTCTTCTTTCATTGAGGTAATTTTTTAACAAACATCAGTGCTAATCATACATATCAAATATTAATTAATTTTCAGAATTTTGACCTTTTAATGCCAGGTTTTTATCATGATGCCACTATTTTTTTTGTTTTTAAATGAATTATTTTCAATATACTGTATGCAAAGTGGATTTTTTTATGTTTATTTTGATTATCACAGCCTGGTATATGTCAGTGATTTGAACATTGATCGTAAAAGTGCACCTAGTGGAAGTAGCACGTACTTTCTCCATATGCCAAACACAGTAAAAATGTCATCGGGTATAAAATAGTAAAATTACAAATTTGAAGGCAAAAGCTCAGTATGACACCCAGAAATAATACAATATATGCTTTTATGCTTTGTTGTCTGTAAGATTGAAATTTTTAGTTTGAATGGGTTCCAGTGTTGCAATTTCTGCACTTAACAGTATGATTGTAACAACTGTGTATTTGAGACTTACTGCAGGAGCTGAGCTGGAAATTCTAAAAAACCAAGACACATTTTAGCTTAAATTTATGCTATATGCATGAACACAGCCAAAACTATCCAAAAATGAAGAATGTAAAGTGCATAACTGGCACCAAACAGTCCCTGAGGGTTAAACAAAGTCGCCTGACTGTTTTGTTCCAGTGTATAAACTAGTGTTTTGTGTTTTCTCCACAGTTCTGACGACTTTTAGCGGCGCTCTGTGTGTTCAGCCGTATAGACTGTTCGTCCCAATGGGTGTCTCACTGTCAGTTTGGCTGTCCGGCAGCCCTCCCTCCTCTTCATCAGCTTTCCCTCCGCTGGCCGTCCCTACACCCTCTCGCCTCGCTGTCATTCTCAGCTCCTCTCCTGTCGCCCCGGGAGACATTCGCTCACACTGGAGCTCAGTCCACCGCTCTCCTCACTTTCTGCTGTCTGCCTGCAAACAGGAAGCGACACGTTCACCCGCTGAGCTGAGCAGCGACGGGGTGAGGGCGGAGATGGGGGTGAAGAGTGGGCTTCATGTCTGGGAGGTGCTGTGGAGCCCCGAGCACAGAGGGAGTCACGCCGTCGTGGGCATTTCCAGGCAGAGCTGCCCTCTGCAGGCCTCGGGATACAACGTGCTGGTAGGCGGAGACGCACAGTCCTGGGGCTGGGAACTCAAAACCAGTCAGCTGTGGCACGCTGGACAGAGGGTGAGACTTTACCCAGGAACGAGGGCGAGGTGCCACTCTGAGGCTACAGAGGATTTAAGGACAAAGTTTTCCGCTTCATCGCACACAAAGGTGGCACAGACACCTCTACCCATCCCGGAGCGAGTCCTGCTGGTCTTGGACGCTGACGCAGGGACTCTGGGGTTCTTTGTTGAAGGCAGCTTCCTCGGCGTAGCTTTTAAAGACCTTCCTCGTGGAGTGGAGCTTTTCCCAGCGGTGAGCAGCGTGAGAGGAGGAGCCAGAATACGACTACGATACCTGAATGGTGCCACACGTGAGTGTCTGGTTTTTACGCAAATCGCAAAAAAGGGTGGGCGATATTGAACACACTCAATGTATCGCTGCTTGTTCCACGTGAGATATGTAAAATGACTATATCGTGAACATCGATTATAACTGTCACTTTTTTTTTTTTTTTTTAAAGCCACCAGCATGACACTTGCTTTGGTGTTTCGGCTCTCTCTCACTCTCCTACAGCTCTCTTCCTCTCACAGACACACACACAAAAAGCAGGGCTTTTGCAGAGCTTTAGAGCGTGACTATTTTATCACATTTTGGAACCACGGAGCAACAATGTGACTTGCAAATCTTTGTTATATGTGAACTAGAGAGCTGTTAGTTTGTTGCCTGCTTACAGCGAATTAATCCTTAAAGATGCTGCAGTAACAATTTAACTTTTCGCCATATACTAACAGCCATCTGTTTACCGGACGCTTGAATTACACAGCAAAAACATCGACACTTACGACCCGAGACAACCCATGTCCTTCAAAATAAAAGCAACACCGGTTCCACTTTGATTTATTTAATCATAAAAATATGTTATTTAACTTCATTACAAAAGTGCTTTCTTTAACAGTGTTTTATTAAACTTAAATAACACAATACTTTTAGCAGTAGTAGCTACTTTATTTAATGTTATTGTAACTGTAGTTTATTTAATAATTTTGTATATTATTAGTCTACAGTAGTTTAAAGGAGATTTCAAAATATTGAGATAAAGTCATAGTACATTTAATTGTCCCACAAGGACAAACTTGTTTATTATTTTAAAGCCATATCGGCCAGCCCTACTTTGGTCCGATCAACTTGTGTTTATACTATACATATAAAACACATGAATTAACCGAGTTCTTCTTTCTCTCTTCTTCTCAGGTGACCCCCCTGCCCTGATGGCTTTATGTGGACTGTCGATTCGTCAGTTTTTAGGGCAACAGCGGCAGAACCAAATGGACAAACTGCCTCTACCCCCGTATCTGCAGCACTACCTGCTCTCTACTCAATAATGTACACTTATACTTGTGTGCACACACAATAGGAAACATTTTGTCACTTAAGTGTACCAAGAATTTCTAGAAAGTGTCCTTTTTGCATAAAAATGATGTACATCCGTGTGACACTATGGCAAGAAAAATGTATTGGTTATTCATCTTATTTATTAAAATATGTAAATAGACTTAAACCTTATAGTTAAAGGAGACTGCAACCTACCTCGCTCTGGAGGGACGGACATGTAGTGTTACTGTTGTGTGAAGGTCTTTCATGTTTTTAGATCATGGACACCTTAGCTGGAAGAGACACAGAGCAGGGACAATATATATATATTAAATTGCACTGCATATTAAAGCGGCCAGATGGAGGTTTTTAAAAGAATAATTTAGCATCCCTCCTTGCAGAAACTCTCAGGCCCTTTGAAGACCCAGGCGGTAGAGGAAATAACAATTTATCAAAATATGGAATCCTTTCAGAGAATTTTAAAATTGAAAATATCCTGCTATCGTAAATGTCATCATTGTTGCCTTTTTGCTCTTTTATTCCTATTTTTTATATCTATTTAATTGTGTCTTTAACTACACATTTGTATGACAAACCCATTTTATTTGACTTTTATTTTTATTTTGGATCATTTTTATGTCTAAAAATCCTAATAAAAACACTGTTTAAAACCACCATCTGTTATTAAATTGAAACTCACTGGTGATCCCTTAAATGGCATGTTACAGATACTTATTATTCTTTAATTAAAACTATGAATGAGCTGAAATTATTCATCTATATTGCTCAGTGATAACAAACTGCTTAAACTCAGCACTCAAAGAGCATCTGTGTGGTTAGATTAAAGATGACTCAAATTCCTGGCTGCTAGCTCAGTTGCTTTGCTGCCAAATAAAATAAAAATAAATAACATTTTAATTAAAGTATTTATCATGTTTTTCCCCACGGGCAGCCTTTAGAAGGTGAGAGGTATACACTCAACCTACCAGTGATAAAAAAAAAAAAAATACTGAGTGGGAACATCACAATGAAAAAATAAGCATGAATTAAAAAATGCGGCTGCATTTGACCACTTGGGAATGAGAACAGGCTGAATAAAAACAGTTGCTTGAAGGAGAAATTTGTTGATGTTTTCACAGTAATTTAAAATAGATAATCTAGGGAAATATGTTATATTACATGTATTAAGAAGGCTGTTATATATTTTTTCATGTGAAAGGTTATATTAAAGGTTGTTTCATAAATGTGTTTAACTGAATTTGGGCTCCTTCAAAGGTAGGCTAATGTTATGAAGAGTTAAATGATTTTTATATAAATCTACAGTAAAATATATATATATACATGTATATATATAATTTTTATAGTAGACTTGTGTAGATTTCTTTGTTTCCCTGGCCCGAAATGGGGAATAAAAAACAAAATAATAAAATAAACAACATTATAAAAACATTGGTATCAGCTACAGGCCAAAATGTTGTTTTAAACATTGCAATTGGTATCAGCCCAAAATTTAAAAGGAAATCCCCAATGTGGATGGGAACACCATCCGGGATACTGTTGCCATGACTGTCGTCATGACAATACTGTTGTCATGACAACAAGGACCCCCAGAACCCCCCAGGGCTCTACTCCTAACGTGCGCGCGAATATATGAAGATAGACTCTTAAACGTAGTTACAGGAAATAACATTTTATTAGCTTTTTATTATTATAAATCATATTATACCGATGATATTTAGGGCCTGTTAGCTTGACTATAAAAAGTTCAACCCCTCCTGTAAGTATATGTTAGCTAACCTAACTGCTAACATTACGTTAGCTAACCTAACTGCTAACATTACGTTAGTTAGCTCGGCTAAAGGTAACCTTAGCTAACGTTACTTTACAGTAGCCTTCCTAGCTAACAGCTAACCTGGAAATCTGGAATAACTCCACCTTGTTGGCTTATTTAATAACCGAAACAGATAGTTAGCTTGAGTTTTTTGTTATTTACAGTTTAATTTCAACATTGTGCGTTTTTATACAGCAAAATAACTAATGTAGAGCATTAAATTATTGGCTTTGTTTGGTTGTTCTTGTCTAGAATAAACTGATCATCATGGCAGCGGGAGCAGGGCTAGTTTTTGGTCCGCCGAGCATAAATGGAGATGAAGAGGAGGAGGAAGACTCACCTGAGGTAAACTCTGACTTCGCATTCACCCCGGCAGGTTTGTAGATAGTTGCAACAGTCAGATGCACATTCGTGTATTTGTGTGTTTCCAGGTTTTACTGAGTGTTTTGACTCAGCATGGACAGCTGGCCCTCTGCTTCTACGATAGTAAAGACTCTTCTTTACACTACATGAGAGACACTCCTGATAATTACGAGCTCCACCTGCTGGCCACAGGTACACAATACATGGCCTTTGACATAATCTCAGTCTCTTCCCCAGTTAAGAGAAGGTGTATGGTTTTTATGTATTGTTAATAGCTCATAAATTAGATGGAGGAAGATGCCCCCTCCCCCTTAATTCCTCTCCCAAGCAATACATAGCACTGAGTCTACTCTCAACATGTTTTAAATGGCTATAGTGAACTCTGAATTGTGCACTTTAGATTTCTTCCACCAGAACTGTTTTGGGGTGAACTGATAAAATGTTTTTTTACTGGAAATAGTGATCTTTGTATTTACCCTTGGGGCAAGAAGCCTTCCTTCAAGAGGGGGCAAAAAACAACGGGCATCCTTCCTCAAAGTATTATTTCATTAGATTGTCTAGTTTTCTGGAGGAAAATGTCCTGAAATAAAAACAATTAGCCTGAAGAAAAGGCTGCAAGATTTATAGATAATCTATTAAAGGGTCAGGGTTGAGATTTTAGATTTATTAAAGTAGATGGATCATTTTGAGCTTGGGGGCTTCTCACCTTTACAGATTTTCATTTTCATGGTATAACCACAAAACTGGCAACTCTACCAATTTATTTCTAACAACAATGTGTTTGTTTATGCATTATTATTCTGCATATCCAGATAATCTTTGAATTTTACAGTAAAATGACTTTGATGGCATCTCCCTCCATCTTCTCCTATGTGCACTAGACATATATACATGCCTTACGACACTGTATGTGCCTGGTACTTCTTTTTCTCTGTTTAGTCATCCAGGAGGTTTGTCCCCATGTAATTATTACCAGCGCAAAACAGGAGCGCTGCATGACACACTTCCTGCAACACCTCGGTGAGTTCTGAGGTCTCAGCATGGGGCGGGGAAACTGAAAAATGTCACACAGAGAAAATTTTGTTTTGACACGGTATGAGACAAGTAGTTTCTAGGTCAAGGGAATAAAATGAGATTAGGGATGCTTGACACTGAAACAAGATAGTGTGATAAGAGAGAAAAGAGTGATTGTATAGCTATTATGCACAGTATTATAAGACTTTTACTGAGATTATACTGACACAGTTCTGCAATGTGAACCCACAACTTTTACATTTTAACTTTTTTTCATACTCACCTCTGTTGTATCACAGGTTCAAACCCAGACTACAAACCGGAGGTGGTTACATATCCATATGTTGACTTTGGTAAACAGATGCCCATCCATTAAAATTCCTCGTCGGTTTTAAGCATACATGAAATTATTTTTCCAGAATGAACAGATTGTGGAATCCGTCCGTTTTCCATTTTGAATGTTGCAGGTCTCGAGGTCAGTAAGCAGAGGCTGCTTTCCGCCCATCTGCCTTTCCTTCCTGCCTCCATCTCAGAGAGAGACAAAATGTCCTACCTCTCCTCCTGCATCTCCTTTGACTCGCCCCTGATGGTGAGCCAGCTGTCCACATGTCATCTTATCCATCGTGGTGCAGGAGATGATCACGAACTGTTCATCATTTTTGTGTGTGTGTGTGTTTATGTGTATTTATGTGTGTGATTTTGTGATTCTGTGTGTGTGTGTGTGTGTGTGTGTGTGTGTGTGTGTGTGTGTACATCCGTTGGGCAGCTCAGGGCAGTGGGCGCTCTGCTGAAATGTCTGGACAGGAGGAGAGTGGGAGTGGAGCTGGAAGACAGCAGTGTTGGAGTCCCTATCCTACAGTTCTACGCCTACACGCTGTAAGACACACACTGATGTAGCTTTGCAGACATATACACACACACGCACACACTCAGGATTGTGATCACACATTTTCTGTAATGAGGACGTTGAAAGAGTTTCTTCAATGAGGATTTTTTTTCATTTTCTCTGTTCCTTCTTCCTCTCTTATTCTCTGTAATTTTACTACCAGCAAACCAAACCTGCCTCATGTGATGCAAACATTTTCATGAATTAAAAATGTTTCTTCTCTGAAACGTGTGTTGTTTCTTCCCAATATAGTAAAGGTGTTGTTTGCATGGACAGAGACACCTACAGGTAAAAGTGTTTATCCATTAATTAAATATTTATCCAATGTGCATCCCTAAAAACTGACACTGACATCCTTAATATATCATCAGTTGTTGCTTGTTCCACAACTAAAACCTACAGTGCAGCGGTTTAGTGGAGGTGTAACAGTACACTGATCTGGACTGATAAATCAATTCAGTGATCAATGATCCAATGTCCTCGATGCAAAGTAAAAACACTGCCACAAATTGTCATCTTTAAGATATGCCTTTTTTTTAAAATTCCTATTCCCACCATTTCCATCCAAGTGTTCCTCCTTCCTCAACATTCAAACAGTGGTAGTGGCCGAGCATCAGACAGATAGCAAGCAGCCGAGGAAAAACAAAAGTTATTTACTGATATTGTCTCAATCGCAAGCCCCTTGGTTTAATCGAATCAAAATCATATCACGGCAGACTTTCTAATACCAGCAAATGTTGTATCTTTGTTCAGTGATTCAATAGAATATTGTATTGTGATGAAATTTTAATATGAGTTTAACTTGTGAAAAAAGACTACTTTCTCTAAGTTGCTTATCTAGGATCTTTCATATGAATTTTGCTTTTACTTTTTACTCAACTTCTTTTTGTTTCTAGTTTCAAATTGTTGTTATTTTTGCACCTTTTGTGAAAATATATGAATATTACGTATTAAATTGCATAAAATATTGTATAGGTGAACCACTACAAAAAACGTAGAAAGAAACAAGGGGTGGCTGAGAGATCATTGTGGATTTTGTATTTGTTCCAGCGTACTGCAGATCTTCAAATCCGAACTCCACCCATCAGTGTACAAACTGCACTCTGGTGAAAAGGAAGGACTCAGTCTTTATGGTGCATGGCCCTGAAGAAAGCATTATCACTCTGTTTCATCTGATGGTTTTTACATGAGCTGCTTGTTCCTTTTGTTTGTTGCAGGGATACTGAACCGCTGCAGGTGCAAGTTTGGCTCCAAAATGTTACGGTGAGAGACAGTCACACGACAAAAAAATACAAAAATGGCCCTTCCCCGAAGGAGAATATAAGGCTTTTAATGGAAAAGTCTGTTTTTTCTTTGAGCAAGTCTTCAGTATGCACTCAAACTTAACTTCACCACAATGTGGTATAACAGTGGTGCATAATTTATGCAGTTGTCATGGGAAATTGATGTCAGATACCTCTTTTTATGCTGCAGCACTAACAATTCTATTGCTGGTAAGATTACTTCTAATATGCAGGGCAAGTTTATTGCTAATTAAATACAAGAATTTGAAAGTGCTTCAACTTCATACATACAAGACTGAATCTAGCTCATAAGATCATAGCAGATCCAATGCACCCTTTGCGGTCTGAAAATGCACTCTGACCTTCATGGCACAGGTTTAATATACCCAGGATGCAGACTAAAAGAGGCATCACATTGTTGTCCCCTGTAGCATTAGGATGCCTAATAAGCTCTGATTACGTGGTCTGGATTTAGCCCTTGTGTAACTTAACATCTCTTATCAAATTTCCAGCTCGTTTTCATGTTGTTGATGTGTTTTATTGATACTCTTTTATGCTCATTTGTGCTAAGCAAATTTCCCTTGGGGAAATATATGTTACATGTATTCATTAATACTGAATATAGCCATTATATAATCATAACTAACTCATTAAAATGTTCATGAAAGAACATTATCTGTAAAAGTTAGTTTATTAACAGGAACATTGGAGCCTTAGAAACAAATGTCATGTTATCTTAGTCTTACAGTGCACTCTTTGTATTTGCATTCTTCCAACTTTGTGTTGCAACTGCTGCACATGAATTTCCCCTCAGGATAAATAAAGTCTTATCTTAACACAACCAAAGCAACAACGATGAAAGTTTTTGTCATGTGTTAACAAACAAACTGGAGCATTGCTGTTTGTGATTCAGGCAGAAGATTTGATTTTGTCTCGGGAATTTCAAGGTTTGCACAACGCCGCTTGTATCTATGGCAACAAGATAAATGTTTCAGCTTTTCCAATGTAATGCATCTGTTTTTAGTGCTGTCACAAATCATGGTGATTTCAATTCCATGCTTTTGTTTATGGTGGGAATTACGTAATTCTGTTATTTTTCTTTACACAAGCGTTATGTTTTGTATACACGCGATATCTGGTTAACTCAAGGAGCTCTGCTTATTATCACAGACTTGAAGTTTGTACTGTTTGTTTTTACGAAAGTGTATTTCCTCTCTTCTCTCAGCCAGTGGTTTCTGCGGCCAACACATGACCTGGCCGTGTTACACAGAAGACAAGAAGTGATACGTTTCTTCACGTTGCCTCAGAACTCCAGTGTCCTGAGCACCCTGCAGTCCTCGCTTCGCAACATCAGTAACATACCAGTAATAACTCTATTTAATAACCTCTTTTTTTCTGCACATATTTATCCTTTTTAACATGCTGTGTCACCACCTTAAACAAAGAAGTTATGATTCCTCCTAAAGCCAGTATGTGTATGTGTTCTTGTGTGTTTTAGACTGTCCTGCTCAGGATGTCTCTCTCTCACACCAAAGTGACCGACTGGCAGAGTCTCTACAAGGTTGGAGCTACACCATCAGTTATTTTGTTTATAGGGACAACACACAGAAGACATAAGACAAGTTAGCAGCAGGTTAGCCAATGTAACAACAGTGGTGTTTTAGAGAACAATGCACAGTGTTGATTATAAATGTTCACATCTGATTTTCCGAAACCCCGGCCTTGAGCTGTTTGTATGACAGACTGTGTTGAATGTGTGCTAATTGTTGTTTTTGTGTGTTTTCGTCAGACTGTGTACAACGCAGTGTGCATCAGGGACACAGTGCGACACCTGCCTCAGTCCATTCATCTCTTTCGGGACATCAGTGAAGGGTTCTCAGATGACCTCCACCACATCGCCTCCCTCATCAGCCGAGTCGTGAGACACAGACAAAATAATACACCCCTGCAAAACCTGTTTTGCAGACTGCTGAGTGCTGATGATTTTGACTCCATCTTTTATTTGTAGGTGGATTTTGAAACCAGCGTTGCTGAGAACCGTTTCGCCATCAAACCGAATGTAGACCCAGCAATTGATGAGAGTAAGCGCCTACACACACTGGAATCAAAACTAAAACAGTCATATAATATCAAAAATTTCCATGTGTTATGAGCCTGTGTTGATGAGTTTATATTGATTTACTTTCTGTCTTATTTCTCCCTCTATCAGAGAAGAGGAGGATGATGGGGTTGTCCGACTTCCTGACAGATATAGCCAGAAGAGAGCTGGAAAACCTAGACGCTCGCATCCCGTCCTGCTGCGTCATCTACATTCCTCTGGTCTGAGCTTCTTGTCGACACAGTTATACCTGCTGATTTTATAAACATTTTTATTTGCTAATCTGCCTGAGCCAGTATGTATGTATTATTGGTGGGATTCATACAAGAGTCCTGTGTAGCTCTACTCAGCAACCTCCTAATGTGACACATACATGAGACCTTTCAAAGGGTTTAATATTCTCAGCAATGTTTTTCCTTATAGGTCAAATGTTCAGTGTACCTGGGTCAGTATGTTGAAATCACCAGTTGAAAACCAGTTCCAAATCCTCCAATCCAATTCCATTTATCAGCACCAGTATGTTTTTAAGACAGAAAAATTAATGATGTCATGCGTCTATTACGCCTAAAACTTGCAACAAGAAGGAGTCATGGCAGAAAGGAAGAAAAATGTTAAAAAATATGAATGCAGACTGGAAGAAATAATCCAAAGTGGGGCTTCATTTCACAAACGAAGATGACAAAAGTTCTGCTTGTAATGTTTGTAAAATGATCATTTCAAGTATGAGTGGAAACATCAGCAATATACTGAAACATCTTTATACGCAACATTGGCTTAAATTCAAAGAATGCCACATATTTGTCACTCTACGCATGAGTGCCACCGATTCCCAACCGAGCCACACGACCGACACCGAGGGTATATATCATATATATTTTATATTGCTGAAGACCAGTGTGGGCCCACTGTTTTTCCCACAAGGAATCAATAAGGAGTTGAACCGAAAAGCAGAATCCATAATGTCACAGGTATCAATAAAATCCACTATTCCAACTGCATTTTAAACACCCATCTCCCTTTGTTTTTTTCCTATTTGAACAATGAATACAGGCCTTATCAGTCTCTTACAATGTTTGTTTTTATGAGGAGACACATGCTCAAAACTGAGCACAATGCTAGACAAGGCCTTTGGGTATACAGGAACCTGAGAACATTGGGATGACCTCCCATCTGGAGCACCACATACATCGGTGCTCATATATCATTTATTATTTCTCCTCACAGGTTGGATTCCTGCTCTCTGTCCCTCGGCTGCCCAGCATGGTGGAGAAAGAGGATTTTGAGATAAAGGGGCTTGATTTCATGGTTTGTCAATTA
This sequence comes from Plectropomus leopardus, assembly GCF_026936395.1. Classification (NCBI taxonomy): domain Eukaryota; kingdom Metazoa; phylum Chordata; class Actinopteri; order Perciformes; family Serranidae; genus Plectropomus; species Plectropomus leopardus. Next base: position 28,619,965 of record NC_142186.1, read on the forward strand.
TCTTTCCAGCATGCTAATTTTGTTTATTCTCTTCAAAATCATAAACATGTAGTAAAACATTTTCTTTGTGTCCGTGTGGGCTAGTTTCTGTCAGAGGACCGTCTGCACTACCGCAGCCAGAGAACCAAGGAGCTGGACGACCTCCTTGGAGACTTGCACTGTGACATTAGAGGTGTTTTTTTTTTTTTACCTTTGCACTAACGGAAAACTTTTACCAAATGTGTATTAGACATCAGCACAAACACTAAATGTTTTCCTAATTGTGTTTGTCAGACATGGAGACGGCAGTGATGACACAGCTGCAGAACACAGTCCTGGAGAGGAGCGCCTCCCTTTACAAGGTTGGTGTTCATCACTGTGCAGGTCCCAGTGTTTAAAACACTACTCCCACTGTGATGAAATTAATAAATACATGAGAGTAATTCTGTTACTGTGTGTGGAGGTGGAGTTTGATCGGATTAGCTACTGTACGTTCTGATTATTTTCAAGTGATATTTGTCCCATGACAGATGGCTGGCTGCTATTGCACACTGTAATTGCAAAATGTTATTATTTTTGAGGGCAGAGGGAACATTTAGTTCAGATGATGAATAATTGTGTTTACAATAGTGCAGCTGTGATTATAATTTACTGGCAACTTGGCAATTAAATGAATGTAAAATAAACAATAAGCTTTAATCAAATTCAATTTCAAACTTGCTCAGCTTAATTAAAAAGTATACTAAGACAAGATATACTTTACTGGTTCTGAGGGCAAATTCTTGTAATAGTGGTCATAGTGCTACACAAAGCTGCAATCAACTTAAAACATTATGTACCGGACATTGGTATATCAAAATCATAATAATACATTACATATAACTAAAATTATGTAAAATACTGCACATGCCTTATGAAAAAAAAATATAAATACATGTTTCCAAATGAGGATAGACCCCATAAAAAACATAATACATAATGTACTGAGCTAAATGAACAGTGCTTCCTTGGTGCATTTAGTTTTATGCATTATGTATTATGGTTTTATGGTTTTATTCCACTCTAAATCTCTCTTTTGAGAATTAAACACTCAAATCCACCCACCCTCACTGTGGTCTCGATAGAGTCCCATAACATCAAGCACAAAAACACACAAAGAAAAACATCACACTGCTCCAAATCCACTTCTTTGTTGTTTATCTACATACTCAGTATGATCCGAATATTTTCCACCAAAATGTGTCTAAATACACAGATTCTGTCTTATTTTACAATCCTGCTGAGCTATTTTATGCAGCATATCTGGAACAAACTCTCAGAAAACTGCAGGTGTGATGCAACAATCAGTTCTTTTAAATCAGGACTGAAGACTTTTCTAGGTGCTGCATTAATTATTCATTTCCTGCACTGCACTGCAATTTTTATACTTGTATTTTACACCTGTACTATCCTGTTTTAGAAAGTTTTATTTTCTGTCCTCTCGGCTGTTTAATGATTGTTCTAATTGAATTTAAATTTCCTTTTTTTAATGTGTTTCTTTTGCACTTTGTCTTGATGTTTTATGTCAAGCACTTTGAATTGCCTTTTGCTAAAATGTTTGTTAACACTTGTTGCTCTTTTATCAGTCAAAGCTGCTTTGTTCAGGACAGTCAGTGTGTTCGATGTGTGTGTGTGTGTGTGTGTGTTGTGTAGGTTCTGGATCTTGCCGCCGAGCTGGACTGTCTGATGGCGATGAGCAGCGCCTCCCAAGAGTACGGCTACAACTCCCCGAAACTAACCAAGAACAGGGAGATAACAGTCACACAGGGCAGGTAGGCACCCACACACTAGATAAAACGATGAACCAGGTGATATTAAAATATCACGTCATGTGAGCTCATTTAACCCTTTGAAACTTGAGAAAATCAGCTCAATTTCTTTCCAGAGCATGGAAAGAATATTGCAATATACAACTACACAAGAAAGGATCCAAACATTTGCAAGTGGATAGATAATTACCTTAAATTATCAACAAAAAAGGGACACAGAATCAGGAAATGAGCAAAAACATGAATTATATATATATATATATATATATATATATATATATATATACATATACACAGACATACACACACATATTATATTGTCCATATATATATACACACACACACATATATATATATATATATATATATATATATATATATATATATATATGTGTATACTCATAATAATTATAAATACAGTTTTTCTTGATGTTTTCCCCTATTTGTTTGATCATTTTATTTTACTATACATTTACTATACATTTATTCAAAAAAATGGGGTAGGATTTTATAAGTATCCACTTCCTACTACTCCTTTTTGGACGTGAAATAATTATTTGTTTATTGAATTTGTCCAGTGGGCATCCTAATGTTGTTTTTATCTTGCTTTTATTTTATTTTGTTTGTTGCCTTAATCTATTTGCCATGCTGGAAATAAAGATCTAACTAACTAAAGCTTTATCCAATAAAAGTTACTATGGCTAGGTTTTGGAAAAGAAGTGATTCCAAACGTGTCTCCAGGGGAAAGGGCTGCTTTCCTATTGGCTCTTGGACAGAGTGTTGGTCACATGATGGCAGCCTTTCAAAATACATGGGATATGTATGAATTTGGGTGCATTTCCTTGTGTGGGAAAACATATGAACAGTTTGTGAGAACAGCCTGGTATCAAGTTACATCTGTCAAACCAACTGCAAACATCACGACTGAACTTGAGCACAGCGATTGGCCCACACAGCTGTCAATCGTGGCATCAAATCCCCTTTTTATAGCAGCAACTTTTTGTTGTTGTTTTCTGAAAAGCACATTGTACCTTGTTAAGAAAAGTGCTATTTAAATAAAGTTTTTTATTACTATTATTATCATTATAAAGATATGTTTCGGGAAAAAGTCAATGTTAGATGTTACTTACCAGTCTGAAAGAAACATTGAAAGTTCAGCATCAAACATCTTTTTACTCTTGAAGAGCTGTCTCCAACATAAAAAGCAACACCAATAACATTGCTTCTTCCTGGAAGCTGCTCTTGACGTGGATAACAGTCGTTTTCCTGTAACTTCTGCCATCGCTGTGTTTCTTAAACACTAACTAATTCATTAACTGTGTAATTTCTACACTGTGTATTCATTGACTCCATGCTTCAGCTGGCTCAGCTTCTTCATCCTCTCCTGCGTCTCACTTGAGGCTACAGTGACTCACTGTCGCCTCACAGGCCAGGATGTGTTATTACAGAAGTGACAGCCCGTCCCAGGCTGCTTAGCAGTGGATATCTCTGCAATACAATACAAATGCATGTTGGATATAACGTCAAAGGTGTTACCTCTTCACACTCTGTTGATAGGGTAAACATCATGTCCAGATCTTACAAAATGCACCTGTAACATAACTTTGCAGTACAGATCGGATAATTGTCTTGATTTTCTAGACACCCGCTGTTGGAGCTGTGCTCTCCTGTGTTTGTGGCCAACTCCTTCCAGAGCTCAGAGTCGCAGGGCAGAGTCAAGATCATCACTGGCCCTAATTCATCCGGCAAGAGCATCTACCTCAAACAGGTGAGAATGAAAAAACTCTGTTTTTAACAATAACAGTTTCCTCACCTCAGTAACAGGTGCAATGATAAACTGTTTTTGGTCTTTTTTCTCACTTTGTGACTATGTTGACATTTTTGTTTGTCTATGTGACTCTGTGTTTATATGCTTCAGTCTCTTGTTAACCTGAAATTGGCTTCTCAATTGATGTTTTGGGGCCAAATATGCTCTTTTCTTCTTTGTTTTTCTTTTTGCCACACTCAGTGATAAGCTGTTTCAGGTAAGGAGGTAAGGAACAGCTTTAAGAAACAAAAGACCAGTAAAGCTGGGAGACAATACTGGTTCAAAACCAAATCTGCATAATTACACATAATCTGCTTTCAACATCTGTTTCCTCAGCTCCAGTAGCTCCACTTCAGATAGTAATTAAACCAACATCCAGCTTGATGACGAAAGCTGTCATTATGTACAAGATTTATGTTTTCAGCTTTAGTGCTATCTAACTTTATTAACGGTATCAGAGGAAGCCTTGAGGCTGTAATTTACAGCTTCATCAGAAAACACATTAAGAGTGCTGTAATTAAGTTTTTTTTTTATGAGAATGTCTTTATTTTACACTACACCAGGAGGAGTTTTGGCCTTTAGGCTGCTATTAAGAACAACTGAGTCCGCTCCATTTAAGAGCGTCATGTATCGGCGAGGCCCATTTAAATGGAGCGTAATCTGTCAGGCAGTGACACCAAATCATGATAGCTTTCGTGGTTGAAAAATAATTAGCTATATGAACAGTAATGTTCCCTAAATTACTCTGTTCTGGCTCTCTGTCTTATCATTCTCACTTGACTTGTTTGTGTTTGTGTCGGCCATGTGTTCGTGGTGGCATGAACGTCATTCTCACTGCGTAAATTTAGCGGTGGATGTTCCTGCCAGCTATGATAACTATCAAATGGTGTGCCAGCATGGTTATGGTGCAGACCCACTGATGTGACTCCAGTGTACCAAGTGGTTAAGTTGACACCACAGCATTTGTCGTCTAACCCTGACGTGCTCTGATTTGACTTTGTCAGGTGGGTCTGATTGTGTTCATGGCTCTGATTGGCTCAGACGTGCCCGCCAAGGAGGCAGAGATCGGTCTGGTAGATGGGATCTTTACCCGCATGCAGAGCAGAGAGTCAGTGTCTGACGGCCTCAGTACCTTTATGATAGACCTCAACCAGGTGCACACACACAGACGCACACACACACACTTTTATGCACACAAGATTCAGTGTGTGTGGGTTTGGAAATAAAGGATATGAACTTCCAGCACTACTGTCCTCCAGCTCCACTCCCACTCTCCACCTGTCAAGACATTTTTATAGAGCAACTACTGCCTACAGCCATTACACACACACACACACACACACACACACACACACACACACACAATAAAACAAAATGTGGTGTAATACTTTGTGTCTCTATTCTCCAGATGGCCCAGGCTCTCAACAGCAGTACTGGCAACTCATTAGTTCTCATCGATGAATTTGGAAAGGGAACTAACACAGTAAGAGGAACTTGTTCCAGCGCTCTGTGAATGAAATCCATATGTATACACATAACAAGGACACACAGTGTCATTAATGTGAAGTGCCTGAAACCAATCCCAGCCAATCTTATCCAATTCAGAGCTGCAGCACGAACAGACTTTCAGTTCAGCCCAACATGTGCCACCTATCAGCAGGAAAACAGCAGCAGCTGTTCAGATCTGCAGGTGTTGATGTTGCGCCATCTATAGGCAACAGAAGTAATCATGCAGTTTTTAAACTTGTGCAACCTGCAGGAAAAAACATTTGATGTTTTAGTTTTGGCACCTTGTGTATATAATCTTGTGGATACTAAAAAAAAAAAAAACATAACGAGTTCACTCTGCTCTGAGTATCATTATGTCCTCCATCACTGTCTGCCAGGTTACTCCAGAGAGGGAGGAAGTGGGTCCAAACCAATTTAATATGACTAAAAAAGAAATACAGGTGTGGGAGGCAGCAGCCAGGAGAAAACAATAAAAGAAAATCACCAATGTAGGTTAAATGAGTTTCAATAAATTATTTAAAGAGGCTATAAACACACTGTACACCACCTGCTCTGCACCAAACAGCAGACAGACACAGTTAGCGACTAGCTGGGGAACATGGTGGAATATTTAGCAGCTTAAGAGCAACATATTTCCCTCAGGAGAAGGTAGGGACTAAAAACACAGCTAAATAAGAGTGAATATTTGATTTGTATTAATCATGTGGCCAGGAACACTGCTCTAAATGAATGCTCATGCTGCTCCGTAACTGCTGGATGTGTATATACTATAGGCAACTGATTGCAAACAAATTTGCAATATTAAGTTGTAATTGGATAATATGTTTTGTCTACAACAAAAGTGCACTAGTATAAAAACAACAGCTCTAAAGAAAAGCACAAACAGTTAGACTTTTACGTGCAGGTGGTGCATGTGTTGGTATTTAGGCAGCTAATTCTTTCCTTGACTGTTCTTTTTTCATGCCACACCTCTCTGTCTCTCCCCACATTTTCTTTCTACCGCACACTATCAACGATAAAGCGCCCACCAAAAACGACTAAGGGCATAGTTACACATGAGCACAATTAACATTGGCAAAAATTCGCCAATAAATTTAGTGCGAGCGTGGGGGTAATTTAAACATCTGCCTCCACTGGCAGAAGAAATACATCAATTTGCATGTTTGCATTGCATTCAACCTTAGTGAACTTTGACTGGTGAAGTCGCAGCCTTGACCAATGGCAAGGAAGCAAGAAATATGTGTGGAGGAGAAACTGACTGTCACAAAGAAAGAGGACATCTATTGTCCTTTTCATCCACAGAACAATAGGCAGCAATGCTCTGTGACTGGTTTATTTGTGGTACAATCTCAGGCTGTCAAGGTTTATGTAAAGAGCTTAACCTGAATAAAGAGTTTAACCTGTAGGAGCTTCATCCGTTCCACTTCACCCCAAAAGCAATGGTATAATGTCCCTCTTCAGGTGGATGGACTGTCCCTGCTGGCTGCATCCATGTCTCACTGGCTGAGGAAATCTCCGGTTGACGTTCCTCACGTCCTGTTGGCTACTAACTTCCACAGTCTGCTGCAGCTGGGCCTGCTCCCCTCCTCCAGCCTGCTGTCTCTTCTGGTACTGAGAGACACTCGACTGCACAATGATAAAATGTAGCCCGAAGCATTGTGTGAACGCTCAGTGAGGTTTCGGGGTGAAAAACTAATTTGCTGCAGAAAAATATTGACAGCAAAACAACCAACTAAAAAATGACCAACTAGCTAATGAGACTCCACTTCGGATTTGTTTTACCTCATTAGAAGTTTATTTTATTGTGTCGGTGAGTTTTGTGTGTATGTGGTTGTGTATCAGTGTGTGTGTGTGTGTGTGTGTGTCAGACTCTAGAGACAGCCGTGGACGGGGATGAGTTGGTGTTTCTCTACCAGCTGAAGGAAGGAATCTGCCGGTCCAGCTATGCTGCCAACATCGCGACACTGGCAGGGCTGCCAACGAGCCTCGTCCAGAGAGGAGTGGAGGTAACACACACACACATACACACACACACACACACACACAGGGTTACTAGTATGGAAAAGTATGGAATTTGATTTTCAGTAATTTACTGGACAGGTCTGGATAAGTATGGAAAAAAAGACAAAGAGTGCATAAAAAATATTTGTATTTCCAGATTATTGCCCCTATTCTGTTTTCTAAAATACAAATTTCTGAATTTCTAGAAATACATTTTTCATACACGTAGAGTGTTTTTTACGGTGTTTGGAGAAGGCAGCCAGCCTAGCCAAAATGTTTACCACCATGTGAGAGAGTGTGGGCTCGCGTGAGCTTGATGCTTGTCAAAAGCAAGGTACGAGTCATGACGTGTGACTGAACTTACACCCTGACACAGAGACCCTTATAACTGAGCCAAATTTGTACTTCCGGGACCAAATTTATTTAAAGAAAATGCAGCAATATTTTTAAACTGTATATATACATAGCATCGTCGCAGAAGCATAACACAGTAGTAAGAGTATAGGTAGCATTGGTTAGTTTACCTCCTCTGAGGGCCGGCTGGTTTTAAGTCAAAGATTGTTTGAAATATCTACAGAGATGTCTGGAAATTTGAGTCTGTGCAATTTTGAAATGAAAAATGTGTAGGAAACCTGCACACACACACTCAGAAAGATACAATACAACACTCACATAGACTGTCTGTGTGTTTGGTTAGGTGTCCGAACTGTACAGAACAGGAAGGGAGATCAAACGCATCGACAAAGCATCATCAGATGAGCAGGCAAACAGGTTTGTTAAACTCTATCTACACAGAGAAAAACAACACCAGAGAGGGCAGTGTGTGTGACACAGATGTGTGTTTGTGTGTGTGCAATTGACAGGTGCAGGTCTGTGGTAGAGACGTTCCTGAGCCTGGACCTGGAGGACAAAGACTTGGACCTTCAGCACTTCATGAAAGAGGAGCTCCTGCCCTCTGCTGGGGAGCTGCTGAACCGCAGCTGAACTGTTCTGCTGCAAACGTTTCTACAGATCTGTGGTCAGTGTGTTTGTTCTCTTTCTATTGTTATCCGCTGGTTTTTGAGAGGGCAGAGTGTTACTGATGCTCCACCTGACAGAATACATGACACAACTTTGGTCACAGTGCGACTGAAACATTTATTAAACTGCATTAGCTGCAGAGGTTTATGTTGTAACAAAAGTGTCACAACAGATTTGGATTAAAGTCTTTCTAAATATGTTCATGCCCTAATTATCTAATTAGAGTTTTCTAATTCAGTCGTCTATTGCTCAGTACAAAAACTCTGCAATGCGGGTGCTTTTTCTCCACCATATGGTTGAAGTCCTTTCAGCATGACTTCACAGTGTCTCTCTTTTTGTTCTGACAACATAAATAAATGAAGGATGTTAATTGTGATCCCGTCGAGGCTTCACTGAGGTGCCAGGTGGTTAGCAGAGCCACAGCGAGATACAAAAGTGTGGCAGTTGAAAGTTTGTGCGCCGAGTTGCAGAAGGGAGTGTTGCAGCAGTGTTTGGTCATGACAAAGATGGTGTTGTTAGAGAAGAGCTCCACCGTGGTCTCCACACCGCACTCGTCTGCCTTTGCACAACCCAAAGTCTTAACATCCAGAGTGTCAGCTGTGGAGACGAGACAGTGGGGTTCAGTGTAACATTGCCCCAATAACATTCACACTCTTTCTAATGCTTAGATATTAAAGGTCCCATATCGTAAAAAGTTTGATTTACATCTTTTTGACTATAAAGCAGGTAAAGGTGCTGCATAAAAACTGTAAAAACTATCATAACACTCAATCCACCAAGAAATGTACACGGTCCATATACAGAAACTGTGCCTTTAAACGAGCCATTAGGACTAATGTGAAGCTGTGATGTCACAACTATATTATATATATTTTATTTAAGGGTAGAAACGGACACTCTAGTGCAACTACAGTGGTTCCTGGTGCCAAAAAAGGGCGGATGTCAAAGACTTGGGAACACTGTCCAATCACAGCAGACTGGGCTTTTTCAGAGGGGGGAGGGGCTAAAAGAGACAGTAGGCAGGTTTCTATTACAGATTTGTGCATAAATTAAGAAATATTTTAAAAATGCACATAAAACAATTGAGAGACAACTGCATTTCCATTGAGTGATGTTTCCAGTGTGATGGATGTTCAAAACATCAGCAGGCTTATTTCTATTGCAGCCGCAGCACTAGCCGTCATTATTTCCAGTGATGTAGGCGTGTTACACGGGCTATAATGGAAAGGCAAACCCCTTATATGTGAAAGCAGCCAAATCAGAGATTTCTGGGAGGTGATAGTCCACAATTTCACTGATGGTTGTGGATTCAAAATTTACAGATGATCCACTCAATGTTTGAAGAGTTATGTGATGCAGTAACACCTCTTGTAGCGCCTGCTGCATCATGCACGAGGGAGGCAGTTCCTACCGAAAAACACATAACCTTAGCATCATGTGACCTATAAAAGCAAAAAAGTGTTTCCATTCAGTTTTGCGAAATATGGCTTTTTCGAATCGCCTTTTTTGCGATAAATGGGAGTTTTTTTAGAAACTGATGTGTTTCCATTAGGCGTATTTTATATTCACAATTTCATTTTGCACAATTTGAGGGTTTCTGAAAACCCACCTTGTCACTAAAACTGAGCATTTCAGACAGAAGGTGAATACAGAAATATCCAGGTAGACAAATAACGTGCCCTTTGGAAATAACAGCATGTAAACATGATCTAATAGAAACCCCAAATACAAGTATTAACCTCAAAATTAGCATAATTTGGGACCTTTAATGAAAAACACAATGTTATCCAACACACCTGCCTTCCCTCGGCCCGTGAAGCAGCGCTCCCCGGCGCTGCAGTTAGTTTCGGTGGTGTAACAGGCATCCCAGAAGCCCAAGTCACAGCGGAAACACTCCAGAATTTCCTCTTCCTCAAATTTCACCGCATCCATAAGCTGCTCCGGTTGCTCCTCCTCGTCACCTGAACCAAAGAAACAGGACAGTTTGATACAGACTACATCCACACTGATACATTTTTGTTTTTTTTGGAAAACAACCTCTGAGGCTGAAAAATGAAATCCAACACAGAAAGTGCCCAAAATAGCAGTTCTTTGAACAGCCACTTGAGGCTGGCTCTAAAACAGAGTCAATCCCCACAGACCGCCGTGTTGAAATGCCCAACTCTACAGCAGAAATTAACAGCCTGATACAAAGAATGGTTTTGTTCTCTATAGCTAATTTCAACGTTCATGACAACTGTATAGGAGTCAATTTGTATTTAACTCACCCATTTACATTTTATTAAGGCTCAAAGTTCTGCATATTTAAGGCTGCTTGAGTACTTTGTACCTTTTTACAGAGGCAGCGTTGTAGACGTGGTGGTGTGCAAGGCCATTAAATACATCACAACATGTGGACGGAAAATTCCTTTCACTATATTACTGATTTATTTACTGCGTTACACATTTTTTAAATACCTTTTATCGTGTCTTGCAGTGGCATGTCGCTTTAACTATACTGGCCCCAGGATCTCTGGTGTCACTGCTCTATTTTGTCCATAATCTTTCAGAAAATGTGCACAAATACAGATGGCAGATGACAGAAGGCTCCGTCCTTGCCTGTATACGTATTTAACATTGAGCAGAAATAAGCCTTTACTTTGGATGGAGATTATATCTGAAACGGTGCTAAAATGCTTGTGTGAAGATTGTTTGTTTTAAAACACTGTTTAAAATGAAAACCTACTGGTGCTGATGTGGCCAAAGTGAACTTTTATGGGCACGAATTTTGCCCAAGGTCTAACTACAAGCTAATTGAAACTAAATATATCAATTATATTATTGAATTATGTCAACTGCATTGAGATAAATAAGTCTCATTGAGATTGGAAACTTCTATTGCAAGAAGGACCAACACGGCAAGAAAAAAAATTAAAAGACAAACAAGTTAAGAACAGAGAACACACACTTATTAACAGTTTAATGGATGAAAAGCTCTGAATTATTCAAATTTTGAGGCATTTACGTAATGTGTTGTTGGACGCATTTATTATTCAAGGGGGTGCTGAATGTGTGAAAGTGTTGGAGCTCTGTCGAAGGACATCAAGCCAAACTGATGAGCCACGTTCTGCCGAACACTCGAGCATCTCAGAAATATTTTGTTTATTCTGCAGCAGTCTGGAATTTGTTTCTCTGAGTGGATGACTTGTGTGTTTCAGGGAGGGCTCCAAGTCTTAGGGCAGCATCGTGTTTTTATTAACCAGACAGATACTGGAATTAATAGAAAGAGTTGGCAGCAGAACGTATCGCAGGAGTGGGACAAATCCTTCGTTATTACCACACTGTGCTGCTCAATCGCTCAAACTTGTGTCACACATTAAGCTCTTGAAATGCAGAGAGGCTCCTTCCTGATGTTAGTGGTTTATTGGCAGCGTGAAATAAGTGACAGAGCAGAAAGTCTTCCAACTATTCATCAAAAATGGCTGAAAATACCGTCATAGTCTTCATTTAAGCTCATGTTAACCCTCTGAAACCTGGATCAGCATCAGTGCTGCGTTCAGATGCCTTTCACAAGCTATTTAACCCTTTTACATTTGAGCAGATTGCTTTGATTTATTTAAAAAAAATATGGGGAAAAGGCAATAAGCAACTTGGCAAGAAATTACATACAAATTGCAAGAAATTAGTAATATGTGAGAACAAAATTACCAAAATGACCAATAAGTTTTAAAAATGGGTGATTTTATTTATTTTTTAAACTGGGGGAAAATGACAAGAAAACTACATTGATAATTATTTTTGTTATATATTTATGATTCAGTTAGAGATTTTTTTTTTGGTCATTCCCTTGTTTGTTTTTGTTTCTTTTTTTAGCTTTTTGCATTTATTTATTTTATTTATTTATTCGTTTTTGCTTTTTCTCAGGAAATTTTTTAGTATTTGTTTTTTAATTTCGGGGCCATTTAAGAAACCAAACTACTGTCCTCAGCTTTCAAAGGGTTAGCTAATAGTCAAATAGCTGTAAAGACAGCATATTTGAGAACAAAAACACGATCACTCAGGTAGTTTTGGATGTCAGCGTGTCTCTGTGTGAATTTCAGCCCTGTAGAGTTTATTTTTGGAGCACAGCCAGTTGCCAAAAGGTTGTTTTCAGAGCAGCTTTCGGCTGCTGTTGCTGGAAAAGTACTAATCCCCTCCTCGGGGCATAAGATGAGTCTCAGTGAGACTCACAATCCTTATCCCCTCTCATCTCGTTAGCTTGTGCTAGCTTAGTGGAACGAGCAGACAAAAGAGTAGTGAAGTGGGTTCATTGTGAGGAGAGCGCAGGCTTACGATATCTGCGGCCGGTTTATTAGGTACATCTAACCAGTGCCGTCTTATACAACCGTCCTGCAACAAATCCGACCTCACGATCGTGTCATCGTGTTCAGGTTTAAAGAGAGGCTTTTATTCCGCTGTGTGGACGTTTTGGAGAAAGTTTGTGGTGCTGCTGTACTTTTTTCTTCATCCCACTTTTTATCAATAGGGTAGATCACTCTGCAGACACCAAAATGACTATTTTCAAAACAGATTTAATGAAAACTGAACGTTTTGACCCTCCTAAGGTTAGGATTTATTGCAGAGCTGTGACATCTAATTGATTAGTTGATCATCAGTATTCTGATTCTTTGTCTTTCTTTTTTTCCCTAAACCGAATACTTTTGGGAAACTGGGATGGAAATGTTTATATAATTCATATATTTACGATTTGCACCAACAGTCGAAACCACCTAACCAGTGCAGTTTTATACGGCTGTCGTGCAATAAGTCCGACCCTCACGATGCATCGATTTAACCGCGTGGAGGTTCTTTTTAGATTAAACCGCAGCCATCAAAGTTACTATTTTTAAGCAGTTTCAACAGAAAACATAACATTATAACCTCCATGACATTAGGATTTATTGCAGAGCTGCGATACTTAATAGATTAGTCAAACTTCAGAGCAACTATTCTGATACCTGATTTGTCTTTTGAGTCTTTTTTCCACTAAAATTTGGATGATTCCAGGTTCTTAAAGGCTTTTCATTGTCGTGCATGTTAGTAAACTGAATACTTTTGGGTTTGGGACAAAACAAGATGTTTGAGGATGTCCCGTTGACTTCTGGACATTTTTTTTACTTTATATATTTGATTTATTTACAGTTTGCACCAACAGTCCTCACCACCTAACCAGTGCAGTCTAATACAGCCATCCTGCAACAAATTCTACCTCCATGATCATGTTATTTAGCTCAATTTCAAAGGGAGGTGTTAATTTAACTGTGTGGACATTTTGGAGAGAGAGAGAGAGTGTGTGTGTGTGTGTGTGTGTGTGTGTGTTGTTGTTGTTGCAGTGAGGAGGGCTCATTTTGAGTAGAGCTCAGGCTTTCTAAATCTGTTGCCAGTTTATTAGATACACCTAACCAGCGCCGTCTTATACAACCGTCCTGCAACAAATCCTCCCCTCGTCATCATGTCATCATGCTCAGGTTTAAAAAGAGCTGTTGATTTATCTGTGTTGATGTTTTGGAGAAAATTCATGGTGCTGTTGTAATATTTTCTTCACCAAATGAAGGCAGATTGAACTGCAGCCTCCAAAATGACTGTTAACTGCACATTAGAAGCTCTGTGAAGTTTTTATTGCAGAGCCGTGAAATCTCTTTTCGACTTGTCCTGCATGTTTTAGTCGTCTCCCTGCTGCAGCAGCTGAATTACATGATGAAGCAGCTTCCAGAGTTCATAACGAGTTGATGATTTGAATCAGCTGTGTTTGAGCAGGGAGAGACCTAAAACATGCAGGACATGTGGAACGACTGACAGAAAATGTATTAACAACTATCCTGATAATGAATATGTCTTTTGGCTCTTTATCGCCGAAAATGATTGCAGCTTCTCAAAGGTTTTCCATTGTCAAACATGATGGTGAATTGAATATATTTTGGGTTTTAGACATTTAATAGTTTGGTTTTTTAATACATGTATCCTACTCCTAAGTAAAGTGTCTGAGGTCCTATATATATATAGTACATATTTGTGCCTTTTTTATTGTCTTAGATTTTTTTTTATTTGCACTCTTTCCACTTTTTGTGCGGCTGCTGCAGTTTCCTCCAGAGATATTTTATCATATTTCATAGATCAAATGTTTTATTGATTAATCAAGAAAATGATCTGCAGATTAATCAATAATAAATAGCAATAATTTATGCAAATCAAGAGGGCTATTAATTTGACACTTAATATTAATTTAATTCATTATTTTGTGAAAACAGCCACTCCTGCATAACTCATCCTGAAATAAATATTTTTATTTTATTTTTTATTTTTATCTTTTTTTATTCTCAGTTTTTGCTCTTTAGGGGTAAAATATTCAAGTTTTAGGTACTCCTACTATGAACTGAGATTTGATGTCATCTTACCTCGAGCAGGTGTGAGCATCACGATGGCAAAAACACAGAATATTAGTCCTTTCATTGTGATACTTCTTCCCTTGACTGCACCATGGGGACTGCCGAGAGAGCCGGAAGCAGAGCTGAAATTGGATTAGATCAGGAATGCACCTGCTGTTTATCGTGCACCGATCACAGCTGCTGAAGATGATCAAACAACTGAAGCTTTTGGGGGGAAAAAGTTGCAAATGAGAAACTGTGGCCACCAGAAAGATTTGATGTTTCCTTAAATGTCAGAAAATGTCATTTGGTTTATTAGCTTGTTTTATCAGAAGATACAATGAGAATGTTAACGTGTAAAATCAAAGTTTTATCTCTTTGTTTTCATGAAATACTGAATGCCAGATGTGGACAAACGATAAAAATCCTCATTAGTGGTGGAAAACATTTCTCCATCCAGTTGATGCTCCTCACTTTTTGTTTTTTATATTAAGACTGAATCCCATTTCCTGCTTTAACAGGTAAAATCTGTGTTTAAAAATAAATAAATCTTTAAACTGGCGTCTTCCTGCTGCTGGTTGATCCTCAGTCACACAAATCTTCTATACCAAAAAATGTTGATCACAGCTCCTCTCTCTCTCTCTTAAGGAACAGAGAAATTTAATGCGTCCTGAGTCAGCGCAGGGTTAAGCAGCTTACAGCCTCCCGTCCATCTGCTTAGATATGTATCGACAAACACATTCATCTCACAGAGGAGGGGTTTCCATTCAGTTACATTCCCGACGCAGCAAAAAGGAAACATGCGTCGCTGAGTTATGTGAAGACACGCTCACAAATGCTGACGTGCACGTGAGAAAGCTCAAAGATTTCCTGCATTCTGTGTTTCTGCAGAGCTGTTTGGTCAGTTTGGTGTGAGATTTTACATCTGAACTTAATCTCAACATCAGGAGCGATGCCTGAATCAAACTTTCTGCAACATGAAACTGGAGCGACATTATTTCTGCTGCTGACGGAGCTGAAACAGGGAGTTGATCAACCATTTGAGTAATTTTTTAAGCAACAAAGTGAATATTTCTTGTTTTATCTGTCTAATAAAATGCTGAAGTCAAATCTTTTTAATCAACTTTAATCATTTTATTGTTTTTGGTGATAGTGTTTGTGTGTTTTAGCCTAACCACATTGATGTAAATAGCTTGGACAAAATAATAGAAACACTGTCAGTGTGAACACGACTACAAGCTACAGCGTGCAAAATGACCCCACAGTCAAATCAACACCTCTCTACCACAGTTTAAAAAGCATTATTATGGAAGCCAAGAACTATTTCACGAGCCATTATTTTCTGATTTTTTGACATTATTTTCTGATTCATTATCTTGAGATAGCCAAGCTCGGTTTCTCACAGTAACGGGTTGAATTATGACGATTCTCGAGACAAAAAAGGACAATTTCTCAAGAGAATAAGATAATTTACCACGAGAGAGCTACTCTTGTTGTCTCAAGATCACGTGCCGAGTTATTGTTTGTGAAAATGTGATCCAGTTGTTTTCTTGTGATGAATTATCTCCTTATCTCAAAAAATCTGCCTTTTGTTTTCTTAGGATTCAACACTGATTAATGCTTTATTATGGCTTTTTTAAAAAAAAATTCTGACAACTTGTTATAATTTGCGAGAATGTTGTTTGTTGTGATGGCGTTTATGTTTTATAACATTCTTATGGATGGATGCTGAACTGCTGAGCAAACTTTACTTTAGCAAATGTCGTTATCTCAAGATCACAAGCTAAATATTTAATTATCTCAAGAAAACAACCGATTAAATTACTGAGGTTCACGAGATAATTCATAACCAATAAATGACTTGTTTTTTTGGAGACCACAGCCCAAGTGAGCCGTCATTTGCAAAAACGTGACGCAAAAAAGTTGTTTTCTTATACTGAATTATTTCGTTATCTCAAGAAATCGGACTTTTGTTTTCTCAAGAATCAACACAGATTAATACATTATCACATGCTTTGTTTACTTAAGATGACAAATTAAGTTGGCAATAATTCACTTGTGATCTCAAGATAACCAGTGAAAAAATAATGGCTGTTTTTGGCTTCCGTACATCGACTGTTGAATTTGACCACACACGTTGAAGATCTGACAATGATCTGCAGATTATCAGTAATAATCTTTGGTTGCTGCTCTGACATCCAGCATCTTTCCCTCTAAACGTAAAACACGTCAGAGCATCTCTCGCAGCTCGAGGACTCGTGTATGTGTGAGAACGAGCTGCTTTTCTGAGCATTAGTGCGAAGGAGGCTGCTTGCAGCTTGTTGCAAGATTCAGTGAGGATTCAGACACATCTCCCCGTCGACCTGCTACTGAAATATACATTCAGCATCTTAAAACAGCATAATGTATGTACGAGAGTGTGTGTGAGTGTGAGAAATGTGTGCTCCTTTTAGTGAGTAAAATGTGTGGCTGGAAATTACTCTGCACTTCAGTCTCAGTCGTCATCTGGATGGCAGGATCCCAGCATGGGCCCGAACAACAAGGAAATACTCTGCAGTGCTAAAGCACCTATAAAAACCTTCAGACTGATCCCCTGTGTAATTAGAGGCTGGAGGAGAAAATGCTGGCGATAATTAAAATTCTACCCCCTTTACTTCTCAAACATGCTCGCTTTGGCTTAATTGGACCCGATAACATTTTGCTCTGTTTTTCGCTGTATTCTGCGGAAGCCAGGGACTGAGACAGAAGACGGGGTGTTTGAGTAAAGCGTAGGAATCGGATGATGAAGTGAGAGGAGATGAAAGGTCGGGATGGTGGGAGAGCGACTCATAGGAGCGCTTTTCTCAGTAAAGCTGCGTCAGGAATAACTCATAACACCAGATTTTGCTTTTTTTTTCTTTTCAGTCATTGCTCTTTTCTTTCTTTCCACCATCTGATTGAAATTCTTTAAGATCTCGCTTCATCACACTTGAGAAAAAGGAAGACAGCAGAGCATCTGACAGTGTGATTTTTAAAAAAAAGAAAATGTTGAATTACAGTGAAAACTGGAGTCCACGCTTGCGTGTGTGCAGAGCAGCAGCTGGTATTTATAGCGTGGCTGTAGGTGTCGAGTGAGAGGAGTGTGGCCTCGTGTGCTTCTCTTGTTTATGCCGAGGCACAATTTCCTCAGATAAAGAGTAGATTACAGTATGTGTGAGATTAGATAAAGACTCATTTAAAACCTAATCTGGCTCATCCTCTTCACAAAACCTCTCCGAGAAGGGAGACACTGAGGAGTGAGTGTCCATCTCTCAGCACCCAAATTCAGCGATCCTACACACGTCCAAATATGGTCAAACAAGCAGTGGCTTTACACTGCAAAAAATGTGCTTAAAAAATCTAGGAAACTGAAACTGCCTTGAAAAAGGTAAGCAAATATAACTATTTCTTGAGGATACATAGTATTGGATTTTTTTTGCTGACCTAATTTGCCCAACAACCGATATCAATATCGATATATCCACTTTTTTCCCACCTAATTTTAGTGATCATCAAGTCTCCTGTGGAATTAACATCATATTATGAATACTCTTATTGTGATGATCCACTGGCAGACGGAGACATACAAAGAAATACAAAGATTTTCAGTGTATGTAATATTCATTAATTGTGCACAAATACTTCAACAAAGCATGTTCACTAAATAAAAAAAAATCTGTTTTAGCAGTTTAGCTGATTTCGAATAAGTTATTTACAAACCAATATCTGCCGATATGACATGCCGATATTATCGTGCATACCTACTGTTTGTGTTTACTTTATATCTATTTGTTAGGTTTACTTAAAATTTTGTTGTATTTAATTCATTTTGTGAAGTCAACTTAAAAATGACAAGTGAAATGAACTTGTTAGTGACAGAAACTTAATCAAACCAAGTTAGTCTGACTCAACTGAGCAGTTGTGTTTACTTGGTAGCATTTAGAAAACTGATACCGTTTGATAAATAAAGTGAGCAGAACAAAGAACATTTGAACAAAATGTGATTCTGAGCATCTTAGGACAAGACCAGTATTTTTGGAAACAAACGAAATTAAACAATCAAATTAAATTCCCTTTAAAGCCTTAAAAAAAATCAAATAAACCTAAAAATATTGAGACTAAATCTTTCTCTTTGACTCTAATTAATATTTCAACAGGGCCCCATGTCATGCTGTTTTATCACAAAAATCAATACTCAATCAAGCTTCAGCAAAACACATAAAACTGTTCAGTTAAGTCCGACTAACTTAGTTTACTTAAAAGCTTAAGTTGCTATCACTTCAAAGAACAAGTAAATTCAAAAAATCACTGAATCATTTTTAAGTTCACAAAATTAAGTAAATACACTTAAAATTTAAGGAAACGTATAAATCACAGTACTGTGCACAAGTATTTTGTTTGAACTTTGTTATTTTGGTAACTTACAAAGATCAGGCGTATTTATTTCTCAGTAGTCTTTTTACTAAAATACAACCAGAACATACAGGAAATATGTACTGTGTTAAAAACACAAATATTTCAGAAAAAAACAACTTCAGCAGGCTAAAGTTGCAAGTATTTAGTGTGACCTCCTTTTCCACTTAGCACGTCTTGAACTCTCATGAGCAGACAGTGTGGGATTTACAGTATTAATCTTCTGGTGTATTTACACCAGGCTGCAGTCAAGAGATGTTCAAAGCTCAACGCTGATTGTTTGAACTACCTTTTATCACAGTTGTACAATTTCATGTTTCACACTAAATATTGACTTCAGTCTGAAGAAGCCATTTTATTCTGACATTTTTTGGTGTTTTCAATAATGCATTGTACATGTTCTGTGTAATTTGTTTGTATCCTAATAAAGAGACTGATAAATAAAAACTATATATATATATCCTGATTACAATTTTCCCCAAAACAACAAATGTGGTGGCCGAAGACTTTTGCACAGTACTGTAGGTTTGAAATACTTGTGTTAAAACTTATCGTTATATGTACTTCCCTTAATGAAGGCAATCAGTTTCCCAGATTTATAACAGTAAGATCAGCTTGCGAGCTTCCAGTGTCGGGATTTGGGGCACGGGTGAGTTCAAAGACAACAAGATGGCGAGTTGACATCAAACGGCAAAGCTCCAATCTTTCAAACGTGGGTGAGTCAGAGAACGATGTAGGACAAAAACACCCTTCACAGACGGTGACTCAGAGCCACTGCGCCACTCGGAGGCACTGAAACATACCAACAAACATTTCATCTGTTTATTGAGGAATGCATAGTCTTGTCTTAAGTGTGTTTCTGCACGTGAAACTTCCCAGATGAATCTCATCATGCATATTTTATGAGACAAGTCGAACCGGCGGGGGGCTCAGACTTGAGGAATGCCTGTTCGTATGTTGAAGTTGATTTCACTCGAGTTGCAAGAGTCTGAGTAGACGGAGTGGGAGATGGACGGGCAGGGGGAGGGAGGGTGAGGAGTTGGCTCCTGGTGGTGCAGAACTCGAGCCAGCAGGGTTGATTTTCCCTCCTCCTCCTCTGTATCTCTACCTCCTGCATCCGAAGGAGGCGGCGGTGACGACCCGGCGTTGTTCCTGTGAGGCGGAGGAAGAGAAGGGCCACAGTTCTGGTTCGAGAGCGGGAGCGTGTGGGTCGGAGCGGCCCAGGATCCCTGCTCTCCATCTTTATGCTCCCACTGCTCCTGACAGCCGAAGCTGGGCTGCTCCTGCGAATCCTCCCAGCCGTCTCCTCCCTTCAGATCCTCAAGGTCGTCTCGCTTGAGGTCTTCCAGATCCCGGTTCTCATACAGCAGCGTGGCAGCGCAGATGAAGATGAACAATCCCACTCCCATGACGACAGGCCCGGCCAGTTTCATCCTGTCAATGTGGGTGCTGCCGCGGCCGCCTGTGATTGGCTTGGGTGCTGCGGAGACGTAGCCCGCCACTGCAACAGCCATCCCCACCAAAACCACCACCACACCCAGCAGGAGCCACACACCTGGCGCAGAGTTCAGGTGCAGTTTGGTCTGGAGGGCTTTGCCTTTCTTTAGGTGTCTGCGGCATGCTGGGAGGCAAACAGGTGATGACTGGGAGGAGTGGGAGGAGGCGGGGCTGCAGACTGGGCTGGCTTCCGTCATCCTCTGGCTTCAGACTGGACAGAGAAGAAGACAGAAAATAAACTAAAATACCTCCATGTGGTTTGCCTCTGCACTAGGGGTCGACAAATTATCGACCAGGCTGATTATCGGAGCCAATATCAGGCATTTTGCCGACTATCTGTATTGGCGTTTTATTTTAATGATCGCCAATAAAGTTAATTGATGAAAAAGTGTGTGTATTACACTCAACCAGCAGCAGGGAAGGCAGCCTGCAATACATGCACAGACAGCGTCCGCACGGGAGGAACTTTACTTTGAAAAACCTCAGTGAGCTGTTTTAATTTATTCATTTTTTAATGTAAATTTTCACTGAATTTTATCTAAAAAGTTGCTGGGAAGTTTTGTTTATGATGTTGAAAGTTTCAGTTTTGATTAAACATTTGCTAAAGGCATTTTAAAAAAGGTTTGTGTTTGAGTTTGTCATAGACCAAATTCAAAATTTGGACAGACATATTCTTATTGTTATTGTAAATGCATATTGATTCCAAATATCAGTTTTTTGGTTTCATTAATTATTTATAATCAGTATTAGTATAAGCCCAAAAAAAAAAGCTCTGCGCACAAGTCAAGTTGCAGTTTACAGTTTGTAAAAAAACAAACCTTATTTTAAAGCACAGTGAATTTCCGCCACTGAGCTTGAGAGCCATTTCCTGCTGTTGACTGACAGAGATTTTGTCGAGAACAGCAACTATTTTATTGTCCTGTTCTTGGTACCATTTTGCCCATTAACATGCTGTGCTTTTGCAGCGCCTTTGTCACTGGTCTTGAAGCAATAATACGCACATTTTTGGTGCTATTTATTTACTAAGTTTTAAGTAAGTGCAGATTATTCTTGCAATGTGTTTTATTTCATTGTGTTCGAAGTCCACATGTTGTTTACATTTTGTGAAATAAACTTTAATACGTTCTGTATGGACCTTCAACTACGGACTAAGGGGAAATCTGGACCCTGTGGCTGGCTCAAAACAATCACCACAGTTTTAAGGTGTGCACCTACGGTTCTTGAGTTAATGGCCAAAAACATGTTTTATGAGGTCACCGTGACCTTTGACACCAGATTCTAATTAGTTAATTCTTGAGTCCATTTGTGGCCAATTTGAGGAAACTTTCTCAGGGCCATTTTCAGATATCGCGTTTGCAAAACATGAGATGGAGTCAAGGTCACTGTGACCTTGACCTTTAAATGCCAAATTCTAATCAGTTTATCGTTGAGTCCACTCAAAAGTTAGTACTAAATTTGAAGAAATTCCCTCAAGGTCTGCTTGATATATCGCTTTCAAAGGAATTAGATGGATGTAAGGTTACCTTGACCTTAACCTTTGACCACTAAAATACTAAAATCGAATTAGTCCTTAAGTCTACTCAAACATTTGTGCCAAATCCAAAAGAATTCCCTTCCGGTTTTCTTGAGATATGGCGTTCACAAGAATGAGGTAGACAAGGTCACAGGGACCTTGACCTTTGACTTATGACAACAAAAGTCAAATTAGTTCATCCTTGAGTCCAAGTGAATGTTTGTGCCAAATTTGAAGAAATACCCTCAAGATGTTCTTGAGACATAGCTTTCAAAAGAAAGTCCCGGACATCGGTAAGTACGTATGGACGGACGGACAACCCAGAAACATAAGAGTTGCATGCAGCTCGAGAGTGAGAGCACAGGGGGTGTTGGGGAGAAGATAGTTTACTCTGCATTGCACACAACAGGAAATAGCTGCTTTAATAAGACATGTGGCAGAGTTAATGAGATGCCAACCTCTCTGCAGCTCCCCCAGTGTCTCTGTGGAGCCACTCAGAGACTCTCCAGTCTCTCCACACTCCCCTGCAGCAGCTCCTCTGACTGAACTGTTATCAAACCACTCATTCATCATCAGCATGGGAATAAAAAACCAGTGACCCCTTTCGGGACCTTGTGATTTCACTTCACAATCTCACTGCAGTCATGAAAATAGAGTCCCATCGCTACGCTTATTGCTCTGACTGAACTCATGATTCAATTCCCCCCGAAGCGAGCACGATTCAACAGGACGCACAGGACAAATTGCTGTTTTTTAAGTGATTTTACGCATGCATCTTTAATGTTATATGTTAATTTACGTTGCGCTGACTACAGTAATTCACTGCAGGTCACTGTCCGGTTACTTTAACGCAAATCAGATTGAGTACTTGCCTTGTTTTGGACGCAAATCCGAAGCAGAAACTGTCTCCTCGGCATCATGAAGATACATAATCCTGAGTTGCGTTATTCCTCCCACTCCTCCGTGTGTTAAATCCAGACTTTTACCGTATTCCTCCGTACATTAAGACGATTTTCATCCCTTTCTTTAGTGTGTGAGCTAGTGTGCGGCGCAACAGCGCGCACTGCGGAGCCAGAAATGAAGCTTTTGGAGTAAATATCAGTCTTACTAAAAGTGGTGCAAAGCCGCTCTGCCTCTCTGTGTGCTCGCTGCTTGTGCGCCTCTGCAGCCTGCCTGTGTTTTGATTTGTGTGTGTGTGTGTGTGTGTGTGTGTGTGTGTGTGTGTGTGTGTGTAGAGGAGGGGTCGTGGGAATCTGTGGCTGGTCCAGGCCAGTCCCACGGTGAGTCTAGTTATTCTTAGTGATCACCAGCCATCTGCAAATCCTGCACACTTTACATTTTTATGAATATTTTCAGATACACGATGTGCAGATTTATTCCCCACCCCCTCCAGGCAGCCATTATGGTCTCCATTCAATTTTGTATGGTATGAAAATCAATTAGCAGATGCTTCAGTTTTGCTTAAAGGGGAACTCCATCAGTTAAAAGTTTGGGGAGTAGCACTGCATATGTGGGGAAAAAAGTTTATATAAAAAACTTTTATGGCTCCAGGTCACAGACTGTATAAGATAATGGATGCAGCCACCAAGATTTCACCCAGAAGCCACTTTTACATGGTGGCCAAAAGTGGGATTAAACAGGGTCTGTCATGTGATGCCATAAAAGACTTTTTCTAATAGATTTACATCGTGAGACAGACTTTTGTGAATCAGGGGATACCTTTTGTTTAAGCATCTCAACCCTCGATCATTATCAGGACTTCCAGGACTTTCAAAATACATTCTGTCCAATAACATTTTGTTTGTTAGAGGGATCTCACTGATGCTGCGATTCCTACCGACCTACAAAAGCAAAATCTGACTTTTTTAATAGCCTGACATACCATCTTATGTGGGCAGTTTCAATTTGAAGGTTAATGGAAACCCACCTATTGTCATCATGGTGACGATTTCAACAAACAGCCCCTACCTGTCACTCAAAGTGGCCACACTCTGAATTATGCACGACTTTAGGCCTTAATAAAATATAAAAATTTATAAAAAATCCCCCACTGTTTAGTTGTCATTAATGTTGACATTAGCTATAGAGACCAAAACATTTTTTTTGTACCAGGCTGTAAATATGTTTATTTATGCTGTTAAGTTGGACATTTTAAATGAGGGTCTTTAGGGACTGACTCACTGTTGGTGCCAGCCCTCAAGTGGCCATTAGAGGAAATGCAGTTATTGGCACTCGAGCCAGTGTTGTTGGGGCTGAAGACAAGACGTTTTAATGCGAAACGACAGCTCTGGCCCAGATTTTTATACTTTTTATACTATCTGTGATTACAGCAATGATCAATGATCTCATTACATTTGTGTGATTTTTCTTCATTTTTTTATCTATATTAACATCCTGGTCCACATGTTTCTAGGATGCTTTTTACAGCTTAATGTCAGGCAACAAGAGCCATATGGGCCTACAGGTACGGCCCATATACCATTAGCCAACACCTGAGTCGCAGCTCGTTGTTTAATGGCCAGGTGTAGCCAATAAACAGCATGGTGGTTTTCGGGTGAGCAGCAGTGATGTGTTGCATGAGGGCCACATATGGTCCACACAGCGCACTGGTCTGTGGGAGGGTTTTGCATGTTTGCATGTGGGTCATCACATATGAGCAATATGCAATCAATCAGTTTGAGTGTCCCAATCATATATCAACATCCTGTCCCAAATATTGCAATGTTTAGGACTATGTGTTTCAGCAAAACACAAGCCCAAATAAATATATGACTATATGCACAGGTGTTCTCACATTGTCAGCTGAATAGACTCCCCCATCCGTATCTGATACAAATTAAAAGCCAAAAACAGCTCAGTTAAAAAGGCACAGCTGGACAAAATCACCTCATCAGCTGCTGCGCAATCAACACCGTAAACCTGCAACTGCAGCACCAAACAAGGTCTATACCAGACAACATTTTTTAAATTTACTTTACTTAAGGTTTTCTTTTTAAGAACACAGAAAACAAAATGATACCGGACACAAAACATGCTTAAATTAAATAAAAAATGAGACAAAACTAGAGGAAGATCCTTCTTAAATATGAGCAAAGTCTACATACATACACGCCACATGTGCATGCATACACACACATACTGTATATACTCACCTGTGCAAAAACACACATCTATATATTTAACAAAAAAAACCTTTACAGCTGAAACTAGTTAAGCCATTTTTACCAGTTTTCATCGAAAATATCTATTTGGGTTCTTAGTTTAAATGTTAAAATGATCTCCATTGTGCATATGTGGTTGTTTTTTATATATAAGAGTCTGTTTGGGCTGGTTCCCTCTTATTTGTGTACATATATGTGTAAAAACCAGAATCAATCTGGCCTGCACTCTCACAGTATCCTCCTGATGCTGGTCACCAAGGTTCACACAGAACTGAGCAAAAAAAAAGGTTTTTAAATGTGTGGCCCCCTCTACAGGAGGACCTGGAACTGTGAGCTGGTCACTATGGGGGATTTAAATCCTTTTTAAAAGATCTAGCAAAAAGTACTCTTGATCAACTGCTAGTCTAATGTTCACTGAAATTGATAACTGCACATATTAATGTATTTGTTTTGCATTTTTACATGAGGTTGTGCTCATTTTTTGTATTGTGTGATAGTTTCATGTCTGCTTTTATCATTGTAACCATGTTTTAAGCTGCCCTCTTGGCCAGGTAGCTCTTGGACAAGAGATTTTGAATCTCTGTGAGTCTTTTATGTGGTTAAATAGAAAATATATATATATATATATATATATATATATATATATATTGTTGAACAAAGATATTCATTAAGTCAAATTAAACCAAATCAGACCAAATTAAATGTTAAGCTGATATTCACAGCGTGGAAGTCAGAGGTGACAGTAGTGTGTGTGGGTGTTGTAAAGGTGCTTAAACAAAGAACTAAAGCATTATAACCAAACTAAAGCGTGGCGGGGAGCTGCAGCAGCAAAGTGGATTTTCAGGGCTACCGGCAGCACGCAGGCTTCAATAACCTGAAACACACTCAGGTGTTCACAGTTGCCCCAACGAGCACCTGCCCGCTCAGAGAGCACACGATCAGGGGAACCAACGGCTAAGAGGTGACACCCTGGAGTCGTTACAACTAGAAAAAAAGTTAGTAAATTGACCCTGAGTTGGGATTTCTTTTCCAAACTAACAGCGGTGGAAGACGTATTCAGATCCTTTTAGTAAAAGTACCAAAACAACAACCCATAGTTACTCTATTGTAAGTCCTGCAATTAAATTGTTACTAAAGCTGAAGTATTATCATTATCTTGTATTTCTGTCCAAACGCAGACGGATGTCCCAGGCTGTAAAGTCCTCTGAGGCAAACCGTGTTTTGTGATGATGGGCTTTATTAATAAAATTGACTTGACTAAAGAGCATATTACTGTTGTGGCTGTTG